>NC_090227.1:9868789-10168789 GCF_024489055.1 Chanodichthys erythropterus | reverse complement strand
TAATATAGTGCATACATTTAGTAAAATCTCCCCTCTAGAATTAATTTCTCTAGTGAACTAACATGCTGTGGACACTAAATGACTTACCTGAGGTAAATGTAATGATATGCTAGATATTACTCTCAAGCTGTTTTATTGATGTCTTTCTGCAGGTGAAACACTAGTTGAGAGATTACACGTAAAAATATCTATGCATAGACTGTCTGTTCTTTTTCTGTGCTTTTTCCTGTTCTGGTGGTTAGCAAACAGCATTGCATTACCGCTAGAATAATCCCTTCTGGATTGGAGTGTGGATCACCTTTAACTGACTGTATTCGTCGTCTGACTGTGTGCACCGAACCTTGACGTCCATACCGTGACAGTTCAGGCTGAATAAATGTACTGTTATACCCCTAATGGAAAACCATCTCTAAAGTTTTAGCAGTTAGGAAGTGTTTAATTTTTGACAGTATACAGCAGGGATGGACAACTCCGGTCCTGGAGGGCAAGTATCCAGCAGAGTTTAGCTCCAACCCTAATCAAACACACCTGAACCAGCTAATCAAGGTCTTTAGGATTAGTAGAAAGTTATAGGCAAGTGAGTTTTTATCAGGGATGGAGATAAACTCTGCAGGACACTGGCCCTCCAGGACCGGAGTTGTCCATCCCTGGTATACAGAGTTGAAAAAAACTAGATCCAACCACAGAGGAGATATGTTTGTCAGGTTTTAGATAATTACCAAAAAGAACGCTCACGATCACACAGAGAGTCAGGGGTGTCAACTACCTCCAGTGAAGGTACCTCTTTCCCTCCAGCCAAATCGTTACCTAAAATGAAGGATACACCTTTCACCGGTAAAACAGGGCATACTCCTACCTCCACAAAACCAGACACCAAGTCTGTCCGCAGATGAATACGGTGAACTGGGACTCTCATGACCTCCATGCTGAAACTCTGTACGAGTATACTGGATCCAACTGATGTTTGATCTGAACAAGGCAAAACATCTGCACACACAAACGACTGGGCAGTGCCTGTGTCTCTTAACACCTGCCCTTCTACTTGATCTTCCTCTTTACCTGATAGCGATACATGACCTTTAAAAAGAAATAGTAAGTAAACACTGTCAACTTCATCTTTAGTCTGTTCAAAATGCACACTCTGAGTAACGGCCTTCACAAATGCAATCTCTATTGTTTGGGCCTGCTGGTTACGCTTCAGGGACAAACACTCTGCTATAACATGTCCTTTCTTATGATATTCATTCATCAACATTCTTGCATTTCTTTAGGCTTTTCACAACTCAATTTGGACTGCTGAACCTTCACTGGCGCTCTCAAAAAACTATTTTCAACGCTTTCTGACTGTAAAACATTTCGGAAAAACAAATTTGTCTGCTAACACTGCTGCCTGAGGTAATGCCGTTACTTTTTGTTAATTCAAGTATAATACCATCCTCTCTGGAAGACACTGTTTAAAGTCTTCAAGTAACACAAGCTCTCTAAGCGTTGTAAAATCCTCCGCTTTACTAGAAGCACAGCATCTATCAAAAAGAACTCCCTTGTCTTGGACAAATTCAGTGTATGTTTGACAGGTGTTTTTCTTATGAGCACAGAACTGCTGCCTATAGGCCTCTGGGAGTAACTCATAAGCTTTGAGTATGGCTAACTTAACCACATTGTACACTTTTAAAGACAGGGTTGAATAAGCTTCCAAAGCTTTCCCAGCCAATTTGCATTGCAACAACAATGACCATACATCTTTTGGCCAACCCAAAGAATAGCTATCCACTTCCGATTCATGAAAACTTGGCACTAAAGCAATGTGCTTTCCCACATCAAAAGTGTCTGAACTCGAATTAGCTGAATTGTCACTTACCGTTGAGGAGTTCCGCTGGACAGAGGAAACCGCTGCAGCCTTTGCCGCCTCAATGTCCAACTGTCAAAGCTTAACTTCTTTATCGGCTTCAATTTCGAGCTTGAGCACCCGTAGACGCAGATCTAGCTCTGCCTGGTGGATTTGTGCTCTCTCTTGAGCTTCCATACGGAGTCGTGTGATCCGCACTCTCAACTGTGCCTCCCCTGTCGACCTGGGAGTGCCCGGTGAAAAAGGTTTGAAAGGTGGAAGAGTTGCCCCAACGTTAGCCACTACCTCGGCTGCTACTAACTCATCCATATACCTTCACCTAATTTCCCAACATCCTGCTCTTCGCCAGCAATATCTGCCCCTCTGTCTACATTAGGCAAGCTTAAAACTCCAGAATCAATTAAGCAAGTTTGTTTTGGAATCTCAATTTGGAAGTGGTTAGTTAAACACCATCAGACCTCATCACAATGTGCCACAAGACTAAATTAGCTCAACCTAACATATACAAAATTCCACCTGTTACAAAAATAATACACATCTCATTCCTCAACAAAAAAAGAAAGCATCCGCTTTTTAGGATGAGCCCCCAATTATGTTACGTACTCACAACGAGCTACAAGCAGATAAGCCTCCTAAATCTATGCTGTTCGCCTAAAAAAAGTCAGTGGGACCAAAAACAATCAACTCAGTTTCATCTTTAAATCTTTAAAGATTACATATTTTGCTTGCCAAGTTTTGACCTCATCCGAGCACATTAATAGAGTTTTTAGTGCCGAAGGATCATTTCTTTTGATTGAAAAATAAATCTGGGTATTATCATCATAAAAATGGAAAGACAGCCCATACCTTATAAGTATGGAACCCAACAGTAGCATGTACAAGGAAAAGAGAACTAGCACCACAATTGAGCCCTGATGGAGACCACAGGTGAGATGCGCAACAGAGGAAGAGTGATTACCTAACCTGATCAAGCACTTTTTGTTTGATATGATTGAAACCACTTTTTTTTAACTGTTTTAACCCCACCCATGACTCTAATAAAGATATCAATGTAGAGTGGTCAACATTATCAAACGCTGCAGATTAATCTAAAAGAACTAAGACCACAAAGTCACCAGAGTCAGTATAACTAATAAAATATAATTTAACACTTTCAAAAGAGCAGATTCCATGCTATGCGCAAACAGTTAAGAAAAGACTGAAGCTGCCCAAACACATTTTTTTTCCCCAATTGAATACTTATTACAGAAAATAATATACTTTACAAGAATATACATAAGCATACTGAATGGAATGTTTGATTGTATGTTGGTAACAATTAAATGAAAATGCATTATAGTTTACATTTACATTAAATGTAAATAATTACATAATTACTTCTATTGTCTTTGAAATACTGTATGATTAAAGCTTACAGCTGAATGTGCTGACTTTTATGGTAAACTAAAATATACATAGTCATGTATTGTAAGTTTTATTTATTGTATATATTTAAATATATCTGTAATTACACATTTGTAATGATGAAGGTGCAATTTAGTACATTAACATAGCCTATATTAACTTTAAATGTAATATCAAATAACAGAAAAGTTATAATCAAGTACTTTTTAAATCATGACAAAATTTTAAAACTTAATGATTTAAAATGTACTTTAAAGTAAAACTTTTAATTTGATATTACAAAGTGTACTAAGTTTGTTAAAACAGTCATGAAAGAGGACTCTCTTTAACTACATTTAAGTGGCCTTTTTCATTTATATTATATTATCTGCAAGTACAGTTTTTAAAGAATCTACTTTTAAGATTTGAAGTACACTACAAGTGCACAGGCAATACAATTAAGCACACTTGTTTTTTCACAAGGGCATGACAAATTGCTAGTGTTGTTCCTCATATGTAAGTCACTTTGGATAAAAAGTGACTTACATTTTATTTTTTAGTCTGGTCCAGATAATGCGCATGTGTGTTCTAAAGTACACAAACAGAAGTTTGGCTCTTTTAGATGTAAGGCCAGGCTTCAGCCTTCATATTGAGCATTACAGTTTTTCCTATTCATAAATCCAAAAGGACCACATGTCGCCTTAGTCTCTGATATTACAGAAAACAATTAAATTCAAATAAACCTCTGAATGTCTTTCAGAACACTGTTACAAACACAAATTTGTCTACAGAGAACTCCACCCATAGTGAAATGTCATTGGTCCATGATCCCGTTCCACATTACTGTAAACGTGTTCTGATTGCTGTGAAACTTGCAGATTTGAGTTTTCTTTATTAGCTTCTTTCTATCTGTCTGTCTGTGCAGCTGTCATTGTGTCTGTCTTGTGATCTGTTTGTCCTTCAGGAGTGTCTGATAGCTCGTGGCTCTCAGCAGGGTCAGTGTGATGGCAGATGGTGTGGAGGTGCCTCAGGCTGAGGGTGTGTGTGGTCAGCTGTCACATCTTAATAGACAGATGGTCATGAACTTTCTCTCTTTGAGTCCAATTTATGTCCCAGTTCAGTCCAGTGAAGCAGTCAATCATCTCGACCCACTCACGCTGAAGCTCAGTTTAAGATTGATGGTAAAAACGCTCATACTGAAGTTTTTGTCCAATCAAAGCTGACTCTTCATCATTCACAGCATTTTCTTTTATTTGGTGGGACGTGTTTTATTCCCTGTTGGGTTTTCAAAGCTACAAATTTGTTGGATATATATATATATATATATATATATATATATATATATATATATATATACACTCAATGACAGAGATTGAAATTTGCCCTTTTGTTTTCACCATCTAGAGTCTTCCTAGTTTCTAGTTTGTATTTCTAGTTTCTTCACATAGGTAAAGTAAATTTATGGCCATGTAATCTTTTTTGCAATTAAAACGCCCAGAACAGCCACTGCCACCTGCAGCCCTGGAGTAATGTAGTCTACAACAGTATTATTATGGGACACAGAGACTAGCTGTTTTGTAATTAAAAATTAAACAATCATTTTAAGTAATATTTGTGCTGTCATATATGTTTGTTTTAGATTAGGGTCCAATTCTCACTATTAACAAACTATTAACTACGACTTTTGCCTCATACTCCCAATTACAGCTTATTAATGGCTAGTAAGGTATAGTTGTTAAGTTTAGGCAATGGGTGGGATTAAGGATGTAGAATTTGGTCATGCAGAATAATGCATTAACATGTGCTTTATTAGTACTAATAAACAGCCAATATCCTAGTAATGTGCATGCTAATAAGTAGAGATGCACCAATGAAACGGCCGCGATATTTATCGGTTGGTTTTTGATCAGATTTCAACCACCCGCATTTCAGCTATAGCATGAAAAATGGCGATATAACAAATCAATGGTTTATTAATTAACTACGTGAAGGCACTGAGCTGTATACAATAAACAGAACTCAATTCACTATGTGAGTAGTTTGCACACAGGGTGCGAATTACATAATGGTCTTCAGGGGGTCAATGATTTTTTTTGGGGGGGAGGGGGGTAGGCCGCAGGCCGAGTGCCATAGGTAATCACAGCGTGCTGATATACAGCCATATCGCACGGCTACGAGTGTGATATTGCGTTTATACAACAGTTCGACGGCACGAGTGTGTAAATAAATAAGAACAACAATGGAGTGTCTTTAAAACCCTCTTTTGTGCAGCACTACTTCCTTCCGCCATGGATTCAAATCTCAATTTGACAGTTGAACCAAGCCTCCATTGCTAACTCTAAAATGTCACTTTAGAACTAGTAACGAAGGAACGTTGAGTCGCTTCTTTGAAACTCATTGAATTTTCTACAGTATTAGAGAGAGAGAGAGCACGCGAGAGAGAGAGTAGGCTATTACGTTACCTGTGTCTGGTATATTGCATTACATTCATTCATCAAGTCGATGTCCATAATTTTACATCCTTTATACAAGTCCCTTTGAATGTCCGCTGAGGTAAGCGATCTTTGTATTTGTCTTTTTTCAGCTTTGGGAATTTTCCATCCATAACACCACAGCGCTAAAACAACTTCCTTTTGCAAAAGTTCCTTTCAATTTAAAAGTCTCTTGTGACTCACTGACTCATTCTCCTGTAAAGTGTTGCCGCCATCTAATGGCGTATTAATGTAATGTTTACTCAATCCATATAATTTAATTGACATATTTATATAAAATAATATTTATTGAACAACATATAAGCACAATTGTACAGTTCAGTCAAACATAAAGCACTAGTTATTAAAAAAAATAGGTCACCATTTACGCTGGTATGTGGGTTTTACAAATATTTAACGAATGAAAAGGATTTTAAAGAGCTTGTGAAAAACCTCAAAACAAATTGTAAAATAGGCGCTGTAATTAAATATGAGTCACATATTTCAGGTCTAAACAACTACATTCTCGCCTAAAAAACTATTAAAACTACAGTTCGTGGTACAAGAAGTAGTATTTGTAAAAATTACGGTTGATTTGATCGGCCGCCATGACGGTCACTTCAAGCGGAGTGATACAAACGGTGAAAAGGCAGTAGGAGTGCTGTTATCACTGAAATATCGCATGGCTATCAGCCAATCAGATTCGAGAACCAGACAGAACTGTTGTATAATACAAAAAACATGAGACATAATTCAATTTGAGTACATAGAACGGGCAATCTTTGGTCTTATTAATCTATTATTTTATATCTATTAGAGCAAGTCGAATTGTGCTATATTAAATTTGATAATAATAAACGTTACGTTACATCCTTATATAGCACATTGGCTACAACTAGACAGGACATATCAGACTCTTCTCCGCTTCAAATACGTAAAACATTAAACTTTATAAACATGTTTTTTTGAGTAAAGAAAATGCTTTACATTTTTTTTCTTTTTCAAACATCAGATCTTTATTTACCTTTGCATTTACCTTTGCATTGCACAGAGGAGATGTCCAAACTGCGTGCGCACTTCATTCAGAGATGAGGTGGATTAATGAGGCTTGATTGACAGTTTGAGGATCCAATGGAGTTAGGCGGTTTTGTCACAAGCTCTTTAAAATCCTTTTCATTCGTTAAATATTTGTAAAACCCACATACCAGCGTAAGTGGTGACCTATTTTTTATTTTTTTTTAATAACTAGTGCTTTATGTTTGACTGAACTGTATAATTGTGCTTATATGTTGTTCAATAAATATTATTTTATATAAATATGTCCATTAAGTCGTATGGATTGAGTGAACATTACATTAATACGCCATTAGATGGCGGCAACACTTTACAGGAGAAGTGAGTCACAAGAGACTTTTAAATTGAAAGGAACTTCTGCAAAAGGAAGTTGTTTTAGCGCTGGATGGAAAATTCCCAAAGCTAAAAAAAAAAGAACAAATACAAAGATCGCTTACCTCAGCGGACATTCAAATGAACTTGTATAAAGGATGTAATATTATGGACATCGACTTGAAGAATGAATGTAATGCAATATACCAGACACAGGTAATAGCCTACTCTCTCTCTCTCTCTCTCTAATATTGTTGAAAATTCAATGTGTTTCAATGAAGTGACTCAACGTTCCTTCGTTACTAGTTCTGAAGTGACGTTTTAGAGTTAGTAACGGAGGCTTGGTTCAACTGACAACTTGAGTTTTGAAACGTTCCTTTGTTACTAGTTCTGAAGTGACGTTTTACACTGTGTTCACACCAGACGCGACTTGCGCGAATAAATCGCGCTATTCGCGCGTAGTTGGACGCTTGAACATTTTGAGTTTACTCGCTTCATTCGCGCGTGACATTCGCTTCATTCGCGCGTGAAAATCCCTTCACAACAGACGCGAATTCGCGTCATGAGAGGGGCTCTCCCGCTCCTTTATGTGGCCCAGACTCTCCCACTGCTTCTGCACACTTCCTCTGAATAAACACAACTTGTCAGTGGGGAAATAATTGTAAATTACAGCGAATAAGCTCAATTGGTCGTCTTTAGTTGGCTTGTAGTCTTAATATGTATTTATATATATGTATATATATAGCTCAAATTGAGTAAAGACCGTTTTTTACAACTTATCAGATTGTCCGACCTCCTCACTCACTTTCTTTCAAACACGGTCCTTTTTATTTCTGTTTCTATAAATGTATGAAGATGTACAGCGACGATGATTTTGTCCTCCATTGTTGTTTCGAATTTCTGCCTCAGCTCGCTACGTCACGTCACTACTAGAGCAAGCTCCCGATTGGTTAACGCGGCGCGGAAATTCGCCAAAGTTCAGATTTTTCAACTTGCGCGATTCACGCGAATCGCGTCATTCGCGCGAATCGCTCAATTCGCGCCGCGCCATTCGCGCCGCTTCATTCGCGCGAATCGCGTCATTCGCGCCGCTTCATTCGCGCGAATCGCGCCGCAGGATGTCAATTCGCGTCTTTGCATTGACTTAACATGTAAATCACTCGCGCTTACCGCTTCATTCGCGTCCGGTGTGAACGCACCATTAGAATTAGTAATGGAGGCTTGGTCCAACTGTCCAATTGAGATTTGAATCCGTGGCGGAAGGAAGTAGTGCTGCACAAAAGAGGGTTTTAAAGACACTCCGTTGTTGTTCTTATTTATTTACACACTCGTGCCGTCGAACTGTTGTATAAACGCAATATCACACTCGTAGCCGTGCGATATGGCTGTATATCAGCACGCTGTGATTACCTACGGACGAATCACAGCGTGCTGATATACAGCCATATCGCACGGCTACTCGTGTGATATTGCTCATATATATATATATATATATATATATATATATATATATAAAATCTACTTGAATCTGTGTATCTGTTGTTTAAATACCTTAATTTAACCAGTTTCTTTAATCAATCACAATTATACAGACATGTTTCATATATGTTTCATGTTTCAAACTTTACATGTTTGATAATAGTCCTGGCCTAAAGACATCTACATGGCAATATTTAGTTATTATCAAAGCGCCACCTGCTGGCAGCAGGAAGTGTGGTGCATCAAAATGACTTTGCCATATTTCTCCTCTATTTATCCTCTTAAATGAATGTCGCCCACTGTTCACGGTTTTCCTAAGGCCACCAGATGACGGTGAGCCCGGGTGCAAGGGCCCTTTCATCGCTGCTTGCTGCTTTAATTTTGTTTCATTATTTTACAAAAACTTAAAAACAGCTGGACAATAAACTATGCATCATGGGAAATGTCATAGCATATTGTTATACAAAATAGGAGGCAATACTGTACATTAAACAGCACGCTAGTATCACAGCCAGGGTTACTGCCTTGTGTGACACAGCTAACAACATTCATTAATTACCATTAATCCTGTACACATAAATACAGTCTATTATAGTGACACACACACACTTATGCAGCTGCCAGTGAGACAGAAAGAGATGAAACCACACTTTAATGGGAGTTAATTGCTGTCTAATTCACTCTGAGATTAAACCCCGGAGGGAACAGCATGGCTCAAGTAGTTATGCCAAAAACATTCCCTGAAACCCCACCATAAAAAATACAATTCAAAATCTGCAATGCCAGAACAATCCTGAGTTCAGGCTAACCACAAACTGCCTCTGATTTTCTGGTAAATGGCGAATGAATGTGCATGTGGGTGTGCGACTGTTATTATATCTGATAGATTTCCCGCTTATTCATAGAACTGCTTTTACAGGTCATTTAGTTTAGGAAGCTTATGGCTCACTTTATATTTCTGTGTGCGATTTTCACAGCAGGGTTGTTTTCTTCATTGAGGCAAGAGAGGCAGTGCTACCTCAAAACAATCAGATGAGAAAATAATTTAGAGTACAAAATAAAACAATTATGACAAAATATGAGACTCAACTTTTCATAGAGATGCATCTGTGAAAAGTGGCATCAGTAGCTATGTTCCATCCACCTATTTGAATGCAGTTTTGGGATGTTGCATTAAAAATATGCAGAGAAACAGATAAGTTGGAAATGCATACCAAATAAACCCCTCGATGCACAACAAAAAACTCACATGACTTTCCCTCAACAGAGAATGTGATTGGTCCACTAACCAGCAGACCAATTTCATTGCACAGCATCTCACAGTATTGTAACGCCAGGCCAGCAGAGGGAGCCGTCACCGGAATACTGACCATGATGTTCCACTCCCTCTGCTTCCTCTTCAGTCACTTCCTGTTTGTTGGCTTTTTAACCAGAGACCATGCTGAGCCTCATTGCGAAGTATTTATAGTTTACCTGCCTTACCAAGCGTTATTTTCCCTGTTGATTCTGTCTGATTACCTGCGTATGATTTTGCCTGCTTCTCCGTTTACCAATTACCTGGATTATCCCTTTTACTTTGGTTGCCTATCTGACTGATGTTTTGGTTTTGCCTGCCTTCTCACTATTGCTTCTTGGACTAACCCTTTTGTACATCAACGGATTGGACTGCTACTTTTTTTTTGACCCCCTGCCTGTTTTTCTGAATCTGTTTATTGCTATTGTCTACAATAAACAACCGCACATGGATTCTAACTCTAGTCTCAGCGTCTATGTTACACGTATTGAGAGGAGAAAACAAAACAAAACACCGGTCATGAATTAAAAGTTTAAAGCCCTATTCGGACGGGATTAGTTTTACATGGGGAGGTGGAGTAATGCTATTTTACCTCAGGATGTCTGTAATATTAATTGGCCAATTTGCACGGGACAAGACATCTTAGTAAATCTAGCAGAAGTGGGAGGGGTAACTTGATTTACGCACTGCAGTCACCTCCCTGTCGTCATGTGGGTATATGTTGCTTTCTGATACCATATGCGCAAACACATATAATGTAAATATATAAACTATATATAACAGTTAGGTCCGGTCAAATTACTTATTAATTAAATTCTGATTGGATTATGATGGTAATAGGCACTTAGCTAAAGATAAAATTAGTTTTGTGCCTCTGACAAGTGCTTCGATCTTCTTTTTGCTCTGAATGGTTTGCAACAGACTTGTCCCACCACCTACAACACAAATGAATGCTTCTTCAAGTGCTTCCATGCTTGAAAAATGCACAGAAATCTACATTTAGACAGGAAATGATGGAATTTGACCTTACGTATTTACAGCGGGTCTATTTGAACGGGATTAGTATTACCTGAGGTAATTTTTCCGGACCTTTTCACAGAAGGTAAAAGTCGCCATAATCTTTACTGACATTGTCCGTAATGATTACCGAGATGGCACATTCGGACGGGACTAAAGTCACCGAGAAGCTCTGGTAATAATTACTTTACCCCCACCTCCCCATGTAAAACTAATCCCGTCCGAATAGGGCTTAAAACAAGAATTTTTAAAGAGAAATGTTCCCTTTCAAAACTACACTATACTGCGTCGCTAGATGCATACGAGGGAATCTCCTTATTCTCCAATTACTGAAGTCTTTTTCAGTAACGCAGTGTAACTGCACAGCCATTGGTTCAGGCAGTAGAGAAAAATTAACCAATGATGGTGCGGTGGAGCTGCGCGAGCCTATGGCGAGAGCCTGCCAAAATGGGCGTGGCATCTGGCCATATAAGCAGGCATTTCGCCATAGGATCTCAGATCATTTCTCCTTCAGCGACGACAATCATCTCTTCACTGTTACTGAGACAACTCGTAGTTAACATGCCTCGCAGCGGATATGGCTGATCTTCGCCTGCCTGCTTCAGTTTCAGCCCTCACGCAGCCAGCTTGCTCTCTGGCGCTGCTCGCGAGCCGCTTTGTCGCCTGCAAGTAGCCGATCAGCGCTTCCCCTGCTCCCATCCAGCAAGTATCCAAAAGAGCAATTTCAGCGGCGTTGTTTCAAATGTTGTGCCACAACTGTGGCAGCAGATAAAGTGTCTCAGTGCCTGTTCTGCTCTAGTTGATCGCCACTCTCAAGCAGCCTGATCAGCTCACCACTCACGAGCCGCCTTCAGCATCTGAGAGCACCTGTTTCAGCTCATCTCCTGCCGTCTTCCATCAGGTGAGAATACAGAACTTATTTTTCTAAAAGAGCATATTCTTGCTGGTGTTTGTTTCAAAATGCCGAGCCTCTGAGCATGTCATTTGCCAGGTTCCTCCCCCACAAGCAGCGTTCATTTATGATGAGCGCTCTCACTACGAGAGCACAAGAGAGAGCTCAGTGCTGACAGTGCTCAGCTGAATATGACATGACGCTCTCCCCTGGCTCAGGTGAGACTGGTGGAATATATTCACTCTAGAAGAGCATATTTCTCCGGTGTTTGTTGTAAAATGCCAAACCTCTCAGCATGTTGCTTGTCGGCTCCGCCCCTGCAAGCCTCATTCATTGAGGACAAGAGCTCTCACTTAGAGAGCAAACTCAATGGTGACAGCGCTCAGCTGAATGACATGATGCTCTCCCTTGACACAGGTGAGACTCAAGGAATATATTCACTCTGAAAGAGCATATTTCTCCAGCATTTGTTGTAAAATGCCAAGCCTCTGAGCGCATCGCTTGCCAGCTTTGCCCCCACAAGCTGCGTTCATTGAGTTTGAGTGCTCTTACGTCGAGAAGACAAAAGCAAGCTCAATACTGACAGCGCTCAGCCAAATATGACATGATGCTCTTCCCTGACTCAGGTGAGACTCATGGAATATCTTCACTCTCAAAGAGCATATTTCTCTAGCGTTTGTTGTAAAATGCCAAACCTCCATGCGTGTCGCTTGCCGACTCTGCCCCTGCAAGCCATGTTAATTGAGGATGTCTTGCCTTGCTGCGTTCATGTCTTGCCTTGCACGCTTTTTCTAGAAAGTTTCTCCTTCCCCCGTTTTCCTCTCTGAAACTGAGATGGAAAACAAAAGGTTGCAGGGTGTTGGAAATCTCAGAAGCGAAGACCAGGGGCCTCATGTACAAAGACTTGCGTTGAATTTATTCTAAAACATTGCGTACAGACAAAGCTGAAAATGTGCGTACGCACAAAAAAACCCAGATGTATGAATCTCTGCGTACGAAGGATCCCACGCATATTCTCTTTGTACATCCCAATTAATGTAAAATTGAGCGCACATGCACAAGCACAACACCCCGCCCAGTCTCCTCCCTTAATTAAATCTATTTAAATATGTTAATGAGTCCAGTTGGGCAAAAGAAAGCAGTAAGAAAATGGCTAAAGCAAGCTGTGGAAACAAAACTTTACAGAAAGTGAATTGGAGGTGCTACTGTCAGAGGTAGAAGCGAGAAAAAATATTTTATTTGGAACTTTGTCCTCCGGAATTAATAACAAAAGGAAAAAATATGAGTGGGAGAGTTTGGCTGATGCCGTCAATGCGGTGGGATCTGAAAGTCGCACTGTAAATGATCTTAAAAAGAAATGGTCTGATATAAAGGTGGACGTTAAACGGAGAACTGCTGTGCACCGACAAAGTGTGGTCAGAACAGGCGGTGGTAAAGGGGTCGATGAACTTACACCCTTTGAGCAGAGAGTTGCCTCTATTATAGGTGACACTTTACTCTCTGGAGTAGTATCTGCTGCTGTGGGAGACTCGGATTTACTGCAGGACTGCCACGAAGGTAACCAATTTCTCATTTGTTTTTACTTTTGGTACACATAGTTTACCTATTTAATTTTCAAATGCATGCAATGTAGCGGACCAAAAGTACACCAGAGATTTTACGTATCCATTGCATTTATGGCAAATGCGTGTACCCATTAATAAGGAACAGACTCAAATCACAGTTAACATGTAGCTGTGTTTATTTAGACTCATATGGTGCAACAGCCGGAACATCCACTGGCACACACTCGGAATCCGCCCCTCCTGAGCAGCCAGCGCCCACTGTGGCCAGCGTCTCCAGTGTTTCTGGAGTTTCCAGTGCTCCCCCTAGTGCTGAGGCCCGTCCGTCTGGCCGCGTCTTGACGCATGCAGTTCTGGAGTCACAACAGCAAATCGTGATGGCCATTGGAGAAATTAACAGTCACCTGAAAAATATCACTGACGCACTCACAGACATAAGCCACTCATTAAAGGAATTGGTCAAAAAATGAACTTTGTCTCCAGTTACCATTTATATTGTCGCAATCACATGTTGACGGGCCTGAATGGCTTGTTGGTTGGGCTGCACATACATCGGTCCTGGGTCAGGGTCATCTGGCGGTGCTGCCACCTCACCAAGTGGTATGCCATGCCTGTGCGCAACATTGTGCAGCACACCACAGGCAAGCACAATGCGGCATACCTTGTCAGGGCAGTATAACAGCATCCCCCAGTCCTGTCAAGGCAGCACCACCGACATTTCAGCTGCCCAATCGCCCGCTCTACAACTGACCGAGTGCGAGAATGGGCATCATTGTATCTGCGCTCTCGGTCAGTTTGTGGGTTGGTGGGGGGGTTTAACAGCCACGTCTTTAGTGGATAACCGCAGTCTCCTGAAGGGTTGTTGAATAATTAAATGCAAATAAATAAAAATAAAAAAGTACTGTTAGATAGAACCATAACTTTAAATGCATCACTCACCAAGAAGCCACCCATCGCACACCCTGCCAGCTTGGAGCCTCATCCCAACCATGCTGTTTGTTAGGATGTATGAATCATGGGTTGACCCAGGCCACCTTGCCACAATATTTGTTAGGCGCATTTGTGCATCACATATTATCTGCACATTTATTGAATGGAAATGTTTCCGATTCACATATGCAAATTCATCTTCAGATGGCGCCTTTATAGCAATGTGTGTGCAGTCGATCGCTCCGATTACATTAGGGAAACCGGCTATCGCTGCAAATTGCGTTTTAATGTTTGTCTGGTCAACTGCATCATATGGGAACCTTATATACCTGGTAGACATGCGGATGATCCCGTCCCATAGAGGTGGCACTGCGCGGCTCAAAGACGACTGGCTTATTCCTGAGCGGTCTGCCAGTTCCCTTTGGAAAGAACCAGTTGCAAGGAAACCAAGTGTTGTCAGCACCTGTAAGGGAACGGGTATTGCGTGGCTCCTCGCTGTCTCTCTCTCTAGATTCGGACCCAACTCAGCACAGAGTTCCAAGAGGATAGCCCTTGGAAATCTGAAACGGCTGATAAGCCAGTCATCATCCTGGGCCAGAAAATCATTGTGGTCCCTAAAAACTCGTTCTCTTCGGATTCTGCCATTAGCAATATCCTCTAATAAGGCCAAAGCTGTCATTGCCATAGACTAAGGGTTGTATCAATTTGCACATGCTTTTATATGTTCTTACTTAATTGCATATTTGATAGAATATTCCCATAAGGCTTGTGTGACAATATATGTCAATTATTTTATAAATTGCAAATTAATAGCAATGCTTCCCACAGGTGGTGGGTGCGATAGACTTGTAGAACAATTCGTTGTGTAATGTTTGCAACTTCCCTTAATTGCCTGTAAGAGTCGCCAACGGACAAAAACAATGAGAAATGTACGTATGCCAGACATGAAATTGGCGTGGAGAAACGCACATTCTCGCGTTAACTTCAGTGTTAGTACATCCGACCGTGAGCGTGAAAGCTGGCGTATGCAAAGTTTTTGTGCGTACGCAGAGTTGATACATGAGGCCCCAGGAGACTTGGATGTATCTTCAGCAGGAATCTTTATTGAGAACACGTGCTGTCGTTAGCTGCAGTCATTAAGCCTAACTAAGGCAGTGTACATTGTAGTTTATATACTTTCAAGGGAGAGGGATACATACAGTAGAGGTGGAGACAATCTAAACAAAGCATGCAAATGCAGTGCAGGAATCAGCCCGTTCCCGGCATTTCCCCAGCCCTGATCTAATCAGCATAACGGTGTAATTCAAATGCATAGGTGCTAATCCAATCAGTATAACTATTCAATAAATGGACAGGGGCTCCAAGAGCCATTAAAGACAAAAGGTGAAAATCTCAGAAATCAGTCTCATTAAACATACAATAAAGAGAACAGGAACTGACAGAAAACTCTTGCTGGATACTTTGCTAAACAGAATCATTCATCTGATGTCATCTTTACCTTAAAATGCTAAATACAATGTACTTCACCTTAGTATTTCATGTGATGTTATGTCAGGATGTAGGATCAGCAGATCTTAAACCGATTCTTAAATTTGTAATCCCACAAGGGCCAAGTGAACAGGACTAAGTGAGCTCTTTCCAGTCTGTACCTGCGTGTCTCAGTTTTCCTGCAGCAGGGGATTTTCCAGTGCTGTGCATGCTGTTAGGGCAAGTACCATGCTGACAGTGCTTAACTGAATGCAGCACTGACAGCTCTATGCTATGACTAGCTCCCCTATAACTAACAGGTGAGACTCATCGAATATATTTCTTCCAAAATATCATTATTTCTCGGATGTTTATGAAAAACTGCAGAATTTCCGAGCGCGTCGCTTGCCGGCCCTGCCCCCGCAAGCTGCCTTCATTGAAGATGGATGCTCTCACCAAGAACTCGTTGCGTTCAGACCGCTTTCTCTGAAAATTGCTTCCTGCAACCTCAGTTTCGGGTGTTGGAAGCAATGTGTTTGTTCGGATCCAAACATTGGGCCTGAACATGTTCACATGCCCATGCAGCCTGCAGCTGCTATAGCGAATACAATTAAATACAAACATACTCAAAAAGAGAGCAAATTTCCTCTTCTGCATATTGCGAATGCCTGGCCCCTACACAGCGGCCTGTCGTCCGATCCAATCCAACCCCTTGTCGATAAAACCGATTAATTAGCTCCAGTAAGGTGGTGACACAACTGCATGTACCGTTGGCAGTTTAAAATGGATGCTGTACGCTTTTAAGGTAATTTATGTGTTAAATCAAAATTATTTAAATTATTTAATTAAATGTGTATTCTTTTTTATTCTTTTTTTAGGGCAGAGTGTTTTATGTGGAATGGATGTATTTATGAAATGTATGTTTTGGTGGGCTAATGTGCAGCAGTTCTCTCACCCAAGACAAATTTCTCCTAAGGGAGACAATAAATAATACTTTGTACCTTGTACCTTGTAACCGAACGATTTGGCACTCCCAGCCGAAGCTGTGGGCACTGCACCTTTGGCCTCTCGATTGGAGCCTGTGGACCTCCCCGAGAGCGTTGAACACTATCTCCCAGGCTAGAGCTCCATCTACAAGATGCCTCTATGCCCTTAAATGGTCTGTCTTCTCCACTTGGTGCACAGCTCAGTATGAAGACCCGGCCTCTTGTGACGTATCATCGATCTGTCTTTTCTCAAGCAGCGTTTTGATAAGGGCCTCACCCCTTCCACGCTCAAAGTATATGTGGCAGCCTTTCATGCTCCCATTGCCGGCCAGTCGGTAGGAAAGAAAAACGTAGTTGTTCGGTTTCTGAGATATTCCTGGAAGCTCAACCCGCCTCGCCCTCTTACCATTCCTACCTGGGACCTTTCCACGGTCCTGAGGGCTCTCAAGGCCACACCAAGTGGGCTTCTGGTCACGAAGAAAAGACTTTCTCATTGGATTATTGACCCAATCGCTCTCTGTTACTCTTGTATGGGCCTGCATTGCCCCATTGGAGTAAGTGCCCATTCCACTAGGGGTATGGCCTCATCTTGGGCCTGGTCCAGTGGTGTTTCCATTAGCGATATCACTTTCGCTAGGTTTTATAACTTAGGCATTCCATGCATGGGTCCTTTCCTCAGATGTGCCCATCTAATATGCAATATTGCTTCACAGGAGCTAGCTCTCCTAAATCTGTGCAACCCCGAATACTCCAGGTCACCCCATTAGGGCCTCAGCCCCTCTGTTACATGCTCTGGACCCTGAATACTGCGTAACTTGTCGTGCTATGAAGCTGCACAACTCAGAGTCATCACTTCAGACGAAATGACCTGAGATCCTATGGCGAAATGCCTGCTTATATGGCCAGATGATTTTGGCAGACTCTGGCAGGCTTCCTTGCCATAGGCTCGTGCAGCTCCACTGTGCCGTCATTGGTTAGTTTTTCTCTACTGCCCGAACCAATGGCTGTGCAGTTTCACTGCATTATTCAAAAAGGCTTCAGTAATCAGAGAAAAAGGAGTTTTCCCCATATGAGTCTAGCGATGCAGTACTCATTCCCATATCTCAGGGGACCAAGGTTACATACGTAACTGAGTATGATTTCAATATAAGAGAAGAGGAGCTTGAGTTAGTTGCCCAGTCCTATTTGTTTGAACAGCGAGAGGCATCAAAGCTTACGCTATTCCTACATCGCCTCAGGGGTTATTCTTTTGGCACAAGTCGGCATGTGTACGGCTGTCTGCCGGAAGCCAGTTATTTAAGTTTTTAATATTTTTCTTACACAAACACATCACTTTGCTTCAGAAGGCCTTTATTAACCCCCAGAGTCGTGTGGTTATCCTTTTGATGGATGGTTGCACTTTTTTGGGCTTAAAAATCTCATCCTCTATTCACTGCCATCATAAAGCTTGGAAGAGCCAGGACATTATTTAATATAACTCTGATTGTATTTGTCTGAAAGAAGAAAGTCATACATCTAGCATAGCTTGAAGGTGAGTAAATTTTCAGTTTTGGGTGAACTAACTCTTTAACAACTCACCCACTTGGAAATTACCACATCATCACGAACACAGAACTGAGGAAACGGAGGGCTTAAAATACACTGGGGTAAACCAGGAAACTAAATGAGCAACAGGTGAACTTAATTATAACTGGCACACACAAGGAAACTAGGTCAATGTACAAATGCAGGGAACAGAAACAGAACAGAACCAAACCAAAACACAATGAAACTAAGCAGAACAAAACATAATCCTAACAGTTATCGTAATGTTACAATTATTATTTTAAGTAATGTAACATTTGTTTAAAAAAAGCATAAATCTGATGAGATGATATATGTCTTAGTTTTTTATATACTGTATTATATATAATGTAGACCTATATATAAATGCTGTTTTATATGCCTTTAAGCGAGAAACATCAAATGGAACTGAAACGTGAATTTATTTGACTATGTAGAGAGTGGACGTCCTAATTTCATAATATGTGGTATATTATGAAATTAGAAAGTCCACTCTCTACATAGTCAAATCCCAGAATATAAATGGATTTAATTAGAAGGCAAATTGCTTTTAAAGGGTTGTGTCTCTAGTCTCATAAATTAAAATAATAATAATAATGATAACATGTGGGATGTTGTTCTGGGTTAGTTTCACACAGAAACAGAGGGCTCAGTATTTATAATAGGCTTTCTAAAACCACAGAGTATCTTGAGGATTTGACCTCTCTGACGCCAAAGCCAGATCTGAAGTGAAATGTAACTTTGATGTGATCTCAGAGCTGGAAAAGTGCCCATGTTGAATGAAAGAGCTAATGGTTTTTATTTCTCTCTGTCTCTCTAGGCCAGTATGATTTAAATAAAAGGAAAGTATGTCCCTTTGCTTTGATTAAATACAAAGCAAATGTTCCTGTTTGTCTTTGCCACAGAAGACAAATATCTTAGGCAAACTTTACTTAAAGGAATAGTTCATTAAAAATTGAAAATGCTTTTATGGTGCCTTTTCATTTTTTTGGAGCTTAGCATCCCTCGTTCCCCCCGTTGGATGAAAAAGAGCAGCCTGGACATTTGATTAAAATTCTCAAAAAAATTAGGTTTTCATTTTTGGGGGAACTTTTTCTTTGTCAAAACATCTGTTTTACAAGAAACACTTAATGCTCAGAAAAGATTCAGAGATACAGGAATCATTCTGCTTTCACTTCTCAGTTTTCATAATGAAACAATGAGACAATTCAGAAGACTCAAGGATTTGTTATATTCACAGATGCCGATGATCTCCATGGTAACCAGTGCTAACATTCCTGCAGCAGTGCTTAGATCAGTACAGCCCTGTATTAATACAAAGAAGAGTAATTGGAGGGCTGTGCAATAATGCTTACAGGTGTCCAGCATCAAAGTGCAGTGTGTGCTTGAATATACAGTAATGCTTGAAAGTTTGTGAGCCACTTGCAGAATCTGTAAAAATGTGAATAATTTTAAGAAAATAAGAGGGATCATACAAAATGCATGTCATTTTTTATTTAGTACTGCCCTGAATAAGATATTTTACATAAACAATGTTTATATATAGTCCACAAGACAAAAATCGACAAGAATTTATAAATATGACCCCATTCAAAAGTTGAAAACCTTTTGAATTTGAAGATCAAGGAATATTGTACTTAATTTGTCTTCTAGCAAACATTTAAGTGTCTTCTGTTGCTTCTGAAGGGAAGTACTAAATGGAAAAAAAAAAAATATATATATATATTTAAACAAAATAAGAATTATTTGGACATCTTTATCCTGTTCAAAAGTTTTCACCCCCCGACTCTTAATGCATAGTGTTTCCTTCTGGAGCATCAGCGAATGTTTGAAACTTTTTTAATACTTGTGTTTGAGTCCCTCAGTTGTCCTCAGTGTAAAAAGATGGATCTCAAAATCATACAGTCACTGCTGGAAAAGATGCAAAAGATGCTGGAAAGATGCTGGAATATGCAAAAGATGCTGGAAATCTGAAGAATTTTCAGGACCTGGATGATTTTTCTGAAGAATATTGGGCAGTTTAAGTGCTCAGGACAAACAAGGGACTCATGAACAACCATCACAAAACAAAAAAAAACATCATCCAGGTAACCACACACAGTATTAAGAACACTATTTACAAACTTTTCCTAATTAAAGGTAGGGTAGACAATTTCAGACAGACTAGCAATAGCAAGCTAGCTTTGAAAACATGAGATCCCACCCTCTCTTCAGAGCTGTCTCCAAAGCCATGTCTCCCCCAAACCACATGAACAAGTATAGCCAGAGTAGAGTCTGCAAACTGACACAAGATGAGAGTCAGCATTAAAGGTGCCCAAGAATGCTTTTTCACAAGATGTAATATAAGTCTAAGGTGTCTCCTGAATGTGTCTGTGAAGTTTCAGCTCAAAATACCCTATAGATTTTTTTAAATTAATTTTTTTAACTGCCTATTTTGGGGCATCATTAATTATACACTGAGTTTGGCAGTGCGCCGCCCCTTTAATTCGCCTGCTCCCTGCCACACGAGCTCTCGACTATATTACAGTGCATTTAAAAAGTTCACACAGCTAATATAACCCTCAAATGGATCTTTACAAGATGTTCGTCATGCATGCTGTATGCATGCTTCGAATTATTTGAGTAAAGCATTTATTTTGATGTTTACGTTTGATTCTGTATGAGTTTGAGGCTTTGCTCTGTGGCTAACGGCTAATGCTACACTGTTGGAGAGATTTATAAAGAATGAAGTTGTGTTTATGAATTATACAGACTGCAAGTGTTTAAAAATGAAAATAGCGACGGCTCTTGTCTCCGTGAATAAAGTAAGAAACGATGGTAACTTTAACCACATTTAACAGTACATTAGCAACATGTTAATGAAACATTTAGAAAGACAATTCACAAATATCACTAAAAATATCATGCTATCATGGATCATGTCAGTTGCTCCATCTGCCATTTTATGCTGTTGTTCTTGCTGGCTTACCTTGTCTGTGCACAGATCCAGACGTTAATACTGCCTTTCCTTGTCTAATGCCTTGAACATGGGCTGGCATATATGCAAATATTGGGGTCATACATATTAATGATCCCGACTGTTACGTAACAGTCGGTGTTATGTTGAGATCCGCGTGTTTTCCGGAAGTCTTTTAAACAAATGAGATTTACATAAGAAGGAGGAAGCAATGGGATTTGAAACTCAATGTATGTCTTTTCCATGTACTGAACTCTTGTTATTTAACTATGCCGAGGTAAATTCAAATTTTGATTCTAGGGCACCTTTAAATTACCTGTCAAAGCACATAACATTACAATTAGGGGTGTAAAGATATTCAAACTGAACCAGAAAACTGCAATACACCACCCACGGTATGTACCGCGGTACTCTCATGGTGTACCGAACGCACCCCACCCCCTGCTGCCTCTGCCCAGCCTTGGCCCATTGTTGAGGTTGGCCTCACTTATGTCACAAAACTAAATTCTTGGATTAAATAGTAATTAGGGGTGTAGGTACACGTATTCATCCCGCAAATTTTCTGTATGTGTCTTATGTGTACAGCATTGTAGCCTATAACCACCATTAACCAACAATAATCACAATAAGTTCTGTTTTGTTACTTTCGATTAGAAACAAAATGTCCTCTTTCAAATTCTGTCCATTTCATCACGAAATTCAAACAAAAAAAGTGCTGTTTTGAGTTTTGACGTACTTAAATGTGGCGTGACAGTATAGGCACCTTAGTTCAAGCAACAGCGCAGAGCGCGAGTGAACGCGATAATTTCTTCATCTTCACTTCTACAAAATAAACATGAATGAACATCTGAAAGTATCTTGATACTGTGCAAACGTATCATATCTCGTGTAATCGCTTAATCAGTGTTTCAATGGCAGAAAGACATCAATAAATAACAGCTTGTAAACAATGTCAAATAGGCGTCATTCAGCGTCCACAGCTTCTTAGTTTGCCAGAAAAATGAACTAAATGCACTATGTTAGCTATATTCATCATAATTTACTAAAATCTGTTAGTGATGTCTTGATTATTTAATGTAAGTCATGAAAATGACAGCAACAACAAATTAGAGTAAAAACATCATTTTATAATTAGATTTAGAGGTCAATGCAAAAATTGTCTTATGTGCAGTTTACATGTTTGCATGCAATTTGTTATTTGAGTGTTGATTATTATATCCTAAAAGAAATAGCAACTGAATTTGGACTAATAATTTGGGCTCTGTTGTTAATTGTAACCTTTAATATAGTAATGTGCAAGTAAGGGCTCCCTATATAGTTTACAACTTTAGCAGCGATTTAATTATTATTTAATTTATTTAAACAGTCCAAGGTGAAAAAATACTATAGTAAATACTATGTTTTTGAACCATATTATAGTAAAGTAGGCTACTTGAATTCATTTGTTGCAGTAATTCTATATTTGCTCTGGTAATATAACAACTATAGTAATATAAACAAATTACTTTACCCAATACTGTAAGTTTTCTACAATTATATTATATGACAATACACTACAGTTTACTGTAGTAAAAACTAATGTATTTATTACAGTTTATCAGTTCACTATAGTTAATACTACAGTATGCTGTAGCATTCATTAACAAAGTGTTGTATATACTATAATATATACAGTATACTACAGTTTACTATAGTATGGTTCAAAAACACTATAGTATTTACTATAAATTACTATAGTATTTTTTTCACCTGGGGTGAGACACAATTTGTTCAGTAAACCACTGTTATTTAAAAAAAATAAGCAATTTTATGTTTAGTTTTCTTCCCACTGCTGTACTGAACTGTACCAAACCAAAACATGACTTCAAACCCGAGGTACGCACCGAGCTGTCAGTAAACAGCTTACAGAGCTCTTCTTATATCCCCTGACTGCTGCAGATGTGTTGACATAGAAACGCATAAATCCGAGTCCCAGGATGTGAGCAGCTCCGTCACGGGTTGCCACCTCGTAATTACAATGATATGGTGTGAACGCAGCATAAGCTCGTTGTTTTGGTTCAGGAAGAACTGTAAAAGGTGGTTTCTTGTGGCTCTTGGTGACTGTCTGTCCACAACTCTGCATAGCCTTATAGAATGTGAGGATATGGGATGTCTGCAAGAGCAGGGTATGTGGAGGTATGGAAATACATATATTGACAGGCAGGTAGGACATCCTTTTATTGCATTCGGATCGAATGCAATGTTTAGACTAACATTTTTTTTTTTTTTTTTTGGTCCTGAGACTTCCACAGAAGACATACAGTATGTATAGGTTTTAATATTTAGACCATTTCTATTATTGATTGCTATCAGGATATGAAAAAAGTTTCAACCAGAATAACAAAAGGTGTTTATGAAAACCTACCTTTAAACACACTAGCTCATCATCTCATTAGTATACCTAAAATAAATGGGTTAGACAAGGGAGACAATCATGGGCTTTTCTTACCCTAGCCTACTGTTATGATACAGACGGCACGGAGACAGAAGTAAAAGCAGGTATAGGGGTTTATTAGAGAATCAGCAATAAGCAGGTGAGTAAATGGAAGATGGAGGGTTTCAATGAGAAGGTAGAGGTTTGATACTGTCCTTGTAATTGCAGATGGAGTTGGTAGTCGAGGAGATGGAGTATGGTGGACGAGGAACACTCACACACACGGAAGGAGGAACACAGGAGGAGGACTGGAGACAACGGGGCGATAGGGATCGCTGGTAGCAGGTAAGTTGCTGGTAGAGTCCTTGAGGTTCGCATACATGAGTTTGTACTACAAACGAGACCGGATAACTGGTGTGTATGTGAGTGTGGGTTAAATAGTGCTGGTGATTGAAGAACTACATTTTTATTCTTGTACATCTGCTGCAATAAACAATCACTGTTATTCAACATCATCCTCTGAGTTGTTCCATTACAGCCCCCATGTTTTAATACTATTTTTTTTAATTTGTTTTTTTTTTTTAATCCTGTTATGGATACATGGATATAAATCGTCTTTACCTTGTGATTCACAAGCTTCACGCAAAAAGATCTGCTTAATTGCAGACAATGATAGAAGGCGTTTCCAAGTTTTGTCTTTTTTATCAGTAATTACTTGGCAGCAGTATTTTACCGGGGTTCGTACCCCAGTCAAATGGTCTAACGATGACCATGCATACAACAAAATTAAAACCAAATTAGTGGGGTTTGCATGAGGCAAATACCCAGCTAACAAAAATTTGTTCTAAGAGCATTTGCTAATGTCCCCAAAAACTATTTCTGAATGTTCAAAATGTCAGTTTATTCATAACTTTAAGAAAACTTGGTCAGAATGTTAGGTTAAGTTCTGAGAAGTTAGCTATTGTAGTTATTGCTCTTACTAAGCCACCTAGAAACCAGTTAGAAACAGCATAAACACCTTTGTAGTCAGTCATTGTCAATTGTTGAATTGTGTATGGCAACACTGTTTCCTTGTGCTTTGTAAGGCAGATGTTTTCATTTTCAGTGAAATCATTTTTAGTTTTTCTGCTTATCTTATCGGTAAGATTCTTCCTGTTGAACCAGATAATTTTGTTTTCTTGTACTGAAATGTATTTGCTGCATGATTGGTGTTAGAGTGAAACTGATCTGGTCTGGTAAATGTTATCTGAGAGAGCAGCAGTCTAGCAGGACATTTGTAGATTTCATCTTTCAAATCATTGTGGGATTTACTGCATATTTAAATAGAAGCTTAACAATTTTTTTTTCAGGCTCTTTAAAGGTGTCATAGAATGGAAAATTGAATTTATCTTGGCATAGTTGAATAACAAGAGTTTAGTACATGGAAATGACATACAGTGAGTCTCAAACTCCATTGTTTCCTCCTTCTTATGTAAATTGCATTTGTTTAAAAGACCTCAGAAGAACAGGCGAATCTCAACATAACACTGACTGTTACGTAACAGTCGGGATCATTAATATGTACGCCCCCAATATTTGCATATGCCAGCCCATGTTCAAGGCATTACACAAGGGCAGCCAGTATTAATGTCTGGATGTGCACAGCTGAATCATCAGACTTGGTAAGCAAACAAGGACAATAGCGAAAAATGGCAGATGGAGCGATAATAACTGACATTATCCATGATAACATGATATTTTTAGTGATATTTGTATAACTTTATTGAAACAACTTTATTTAACCCTTTAACGCGTACGATCACACCGGTGTGATCAGTCTTGGCTGGCCCCAGGAGCGTACGATCACACCGGTGTGATTAGAATGTTCAGCTCATCACGCGATCAACTGCCAAATTCAAATGTGCGTGCAGCGTGCGCGCTTTAACTGGCGCTAAACCAGAGACGGACGCGCGCAGCGCTTTTAATATATCACATATATGCAGTGTTTTCAACCAAATGATGTTTATTTTAGGTTTCAGAAATTTAAATAGACATGAGTACTAACAAAACAATATATTTAGAGTTTGTAAAATACACAATGATGTCTATAGAAGCGGAAATAACAACCCTTTCCATTATAATTAGACGACACGTTTTATTCATATCAGAAACACATTGTGAAAGTAACTTTAAAGCTTACTCTATTCTTCCCCAGTTCACCGACTCACTTACTTTCATGTATTTCGGGAGAAGTGGATGAATTCACGGGTTGTAAGTCCAACAGATCCGATTCTCTGTGCGGCGCAAACTAACATGGCGGCGCCCATCACGCATATGGCTCAACTAACGCGATCGTTATAAAGGTGTTTAAGCAGCAAAACACATCCACTTGCACATATTTGGCAATCGGAATATTAGATATTTCATGCTATAGTTAACAAATTTGTGAATATTTTGAATAAAAAAGGAAAAATTAAATAAAAGCAGATCATCATTCATACAGTGCTGCAGTGTGTCACGTAACAAGCAATGACGCGTCACCATGGAAACCATAAAGCGATACGTTCTAAATAACGGTCGCCTTAAAAAACTCACGCCGGGGGGTCAGCCAGAATATTTGAAACTTACGTGCGAAAGGGTTAAAACAAGCTCACTGATTATGATCTGTGCTGTGTATGAATACTTATCCACTTGTTCATGAGAAATGCTGTATGTCCTGTTTGTCATGATGATGTGTAAAGTCCCCGCCAAAGGAAATAGTCCCTTTTAGCAACTGTGTTTTATGTCATAGATCAACATGTGAAAATATTTAGAGGTTTTGTTAACCACAGACCTTATTTCAGGCGATTTTAGCAAAAACCCATTCAAAAAACCCATAGACTTTAGGGCGACGGAACCTGAAGTCCTAAAATGCTAACTCACTTCCGGGTTTTGAATACAAAAACACATAACCTTTGAGTTTCTCTATAAACGCATTGCCTAATTTTTCTTTTAAAGTGACATCGCCAACTACTGGCCTGGCAGCATAATACAGTGTTTCAATCGTTTTCACGTGGGAACGTTTTGACAATTGTTTGTACACAAAAAATGCAAAGGAAAAACTTCCGTTTTTATTACAATGTTGTATTGTAAACATACCCTAGACTACAGAGCACTCACAATACAACAAATTAAGCCATATGTTCTGCTTTGATGCTGCTATGTTTACTATTTTGTGGAGCGCTGCAGCATCCATCCCCATTCACTTTTACTGTATGGAAAAGAGCAGTGTGAGCATTCTAAGAATACCTGTTAATAATTAGAGAACTGTTAAGAAAATGGTCAAATTACACTGAAATTAATGAGAAGAGGTAGACAGACCTGAGCTCTTTCTCCTTATTAATGTCTAGTATTCTGCTTTTGTGCAACTCCAGAGGCATGAATATCTCAATGTGTTTGGTGATAAACATTTTCCTGTTTCCTGTTTAGACAGCATTGACATGGAGATCTCTGAATCAGGCAGGTGTGCGATTTGTTTGACTGTAACAATGTGTATTTAGTGGTCTACAGGGTTACCACGGCAATAACGTGACATGCGTCATATTTATTTCCATGTTCGTCTAAGGGTTGGCCAGTGATTCTCACAGAAAACAATAAGCAGTTCAGATCCAGTCTGTCTGTCTGAATTCTGTGCTTTAGGCAGCCTGATTATGATAATAATACATCAAAACAACCAATGCAAATGTAGCTTGTGAAATAATTCAATATGCATACCAAGTACTCTCTTAAGTTAATCTTGACTGTTTACTGCTCATGACATATTAAGCTAAGCAGTGGTGTGTGTATGTGTCCATGCTCTCTACGTGTTGGCTGATGGCTTTATGGGCCCCATATGGAAGAAATGGCCCCTGAAAACTAATGGACCCTAAGACCCTTATGCTGCCTGCCAGCTAAACACAGAAGCTGTTCAAATGGGGTGTGTTGAACATCTGTTTTGAGTTCAACTAGTTTTGAGTTCATTGAACTCATTTAAAACTCGACAGCATTGAATTCTTCTAATCCTCTAAATCAAACAGTTGTGAAGTTTGGATGATTTATTTACAGTATGCAGCACTCACAGTGTCTTGACATGGAGTGACAGTGCCCTCTGCTGGTGAAAATGACTTTATGGCTGCCTACATATAATGCTTCTTCTGCTTGGAATAATATAATGCTTCTTCTGCTTAATTTACAAAACATCTTAAAACTGACTATGCTTCCATCACTAAACAAGTTTAAGTTACTTTTAACCAATTATGTGTTTTATCCTTTGGTGAAATGCTGTTGTGGTCCATGATTGCGTTTTTCTGTTTTGATTTTCACAGAACCCTTCTCGAGCACAAGAACTTCATTCTCATTACTTTCTGGACACACCTTGTATATTTTGTAGTACTGTATATTGACAATTATATTAAATAATGCTTTTTTCATGCAAAAACTGAGGTGCAAAAGCTCAGATCAATGAGGCCTACAATCAGTCAGTTCCAAAACTAAAAACAAAACCTTTACATGCAAAAATTTTGCTTTGTACTTTTCTTTAAACACAGTAAAATTACAATTACAATGGCACCATTTGAGAATACTTTCATTAACTTTTATTAACAAAAAAATAAAACAAAACAAAAAACAGGCTGAAGCAGTATTTCACAGGATGCCACAATATCATTAATTATTACAGAGCCCCTAAAAGGACATGGTGAAGGAAAAAATATGAGATAGGGAAAAATTTGCCTATCACAAAACTTTTGAGTCTTTGCAAGAGAACGCATAAGCGTTTTTCCATCACCATCGTTTAAAAATCTATTCCTGGAAGGCCACAGCTCAGTTTTGCTCCAACCCTAAAAAAAACACGCCTGATCCAGCTAATCAAGGTCTTCACAATTACTAGAAACTTCCAAGCAGGTGTGAATTGGAGCTGGTTGGAGCTAAACTCTGCAGGGCTGTGGCCCTCCAGGAACTGAGTTTGAGACCACTGCTTTAGGGACTCCCTACTTTATAACAACAATTACATTCACACTAAATACAAATTTAAACACAAATATCCAAAAGACTGATAATTGAAAGCAGTAGACAAATACATGGTACACACTCTTAAAAATAAAGGTTATTTTTTAGTTTCTTTTGTTCCATTAAGAACCTTTAACATCCATTGAGACTTTCCAGTATACAGTTAGTTCTTTATAGCTAAAAGGTTCTTAAAGGGTTAGTTCACCCAAAAATGAAAATAATGTCATTAATTACTCAGGCTCATGCCGTTCCACACCCGTAAGAGCTTTGTTAATCTTCGGAACGCAAATTGAGATATTTTTGTTGAGATCCGATGGCTCAGTGAGGCCTGCATAGGGAGCAATGACATTTAAACATATTTAAATCAGTTCATGTGAGTTCAGTGGTTCAATATTAATGTTATAAAGCGACGATAATATTTTTGGTGCGCCAATAAAAACCCAAATAATGAATTATTTAGTGACGCTGCTTCAGGAAGCTTCGGAGCATAATGAATCAGCGTGTGGAATCAGCGCCTAGGAGCGCCAAAGTCACGTGATTTCAGCAGTTTGGCGGTTTGACACGTGATCCGAATCATGATTCGATACACTGATTCATTATGCTCCGAATCTTCCAGAAGCAGTGTTTCATCACTAAATAAGTCGTTATTTTGGGGGGGGATTTGGCGCACCAAAAATATTCGAATCACTTTATAATATTAATATTGAACCACTGTACTCACATAAACTGATTTAAATATGTTTTTAGTACATCAATGGATCTTGAGAGAGGAAATGTCATTGCTGGCTATGGAGGCCTCACTGAGCCATCGAATTTCAACAAAAATATCTTAATTTGTGTTCCGAAGATCAACAAAGGTCTTACGTGTGTGGAACGCCATGAGGGTGAGTAATAAATGACAGAATTTTCATTTTTGGGTGAACTAACCCTTTAAGATTTTTAAATTCTTCTTCAAACTAAGAAAAATAATGCCTCTTTTAAGAACTGAAAGGTTATTTGTGGAACCAAAAATGGTTCTTCTATACCACTGAGTGTACTAGAGCAGATATGATAGAGGTGAATCAGATATTGTTTCTCAGGATGAGCTGCACGCTGAGGCTCGAGGGCTCCTCCACCGGCTGCTGCGACAGGTTGTTGGTTTGCGGGATGCTTTCTACAGTACAGCCCTTCAAAGGACACACGGAGAAACGAGACAACAGCGTCACAAGAATGGACTTCATCATCACCATAGCGACGTGCTTTCCCACACATGACCGTGGGCCTGATCCGAACGGCTGAAAGAAACGACTCGGCACCTTTAGAGAGAGACAGAGAAAGGTATTACACTGTTGGTGTTGCCATGGTCACAAAACATTGTTTCTACTTTTTATGTATCGATTTAATGTACAAAATAATTAATGAAATTTATTACGGAAATGTATAATTAATTTAGTTTTTATTTTATTGCAGAAACAATGCCTACTAGTATATATATATATATATATATATATATATATATATATATATATATATATATATATATATATATATATATATATATATATATATATATATATATAAACTTGTGTTATAAAGGATTTTGTAAAAAAAAAAAAAAAAGCATCTACATCTACATTAACTTTCCAAGTCAAAAATATAATTTAACATCACTGAATTAACCTAAATCCATTAATTTGTACCAATAAAACAACAAATTTTCCTTAATTTATTATGATTTTACAATAATAACAAAAACTTTTATATGTATGGTACTTTAGTAAAAAACTATAATTACCACAGTGCATTTTTGTAAGTTTGTAAGAGAGATACACATTAAATTGGTAGATTTTATACAACTGCTGTATAAAATGATGTTAATGAAAAAAATTGTTTTTAAAGTAGTGAACATTTATTGTTGAACTATATATTTTATGATTTTTCTATTATGAAATCAAAGTTAAATAGCATAGAATTTAAATACACTATTAGTGTTATAATCACAAAAATAAAATAATTATTTAAAAAATAATACAATTAAAATTGGATCTCCATTAAACAGTCTTGGAACTTGGAACTCTTATTTGTTTGTTTGTTTAAATGATGCCTAATATAGCATGGAAAATGTTTGTAAGGCCATAAGAGGGGTGGTATATTGCCAAGTTTTAGCTCAAAATACCCCACAGATAATTTTTCTTAGCATGTTAAATGTGTCACTTTTTGAGGGTGATCAAAAACACTCAGTTTTTGTGTGTGTCCCTTTAAATGCAAATGACCTGCTGCTCCTAAGCAGAGGGCGGAGATTCAAGAGCTCATGTTAGCAGCTCGGATTACCTCATGAAGACTCACTGAAAATGTCAGAAACTGTTCAGCCTTTTATGTTCAAACCAGAGTAGGACAATGATGGAGAGACTCAAGTAGAAGTGACAACATATAGAATGAAACAGGACGTTTCTGAACAGTTTGTTGCTTAATTTATGTAGCTGATGTGGGATATCTTAAAGTCATTGTTTAGCATATTCTGTCATGATAATCTATAAATCGCTCGTGTGGGAACTGTTGTAAGATGCCTACAGAGAATATATGCTGCATGAAGATAGAACAGGTATCGTTTAGTTTAATTACGGTTATAGCTTATGTTGGCATCTTGCTTTTATGACATGCTATTCCATTTGTGTTACTGTATTGCAATAACATGGCCTCACCCCTTTGTTACGTGTTCTGGGGGGCAGGGTTTATGTTAATTTTAGGGTTAGTGATGTCACCAAGCCAGGAAGAAGCACATTGTAGTCCCTACCAGCCTTTTGTTTGTAGTCCTTAAACAGAGATTCTTTGAAAGAAAATATCTCCCTTTGCTTTGAACTTTAAGCATCATAACTTTGCAGATGTTGTTTGTGCTCTAACAGCAACATTACACATTAACTAAAGTAAAAAAAAAAAAAAATGGAAATCATAATGAACCACCCCTTTAAAGACTGAAAAAATAAGACATAAAAAGAGATTTTATAATAATAAACTCACGTTTTTCTGGAAGTTGTCAAGACTGAACTGATTCGGTTTGGGGAAGAAATCCGATCGGTGCATTCGACCCACGTTTAATATGATGTTTGTTCCTTTCTTCACTTTGTAGCCCTCGATGACATCATCATCCAGCGCCCGGCGCATGGTGAAGTCCACGACCGGGTGGAACCGGAGCGATTCGTTGATAAAACTCTCCAGAATGTTTAACCTGGACAGATGGGAGTGCTGCAGGCTCCCACCAGCTACAAAACACAATCAGAACATAATGTTTAAATAACCAGAGAAACATCTGGATGAAACAAACATTGACTACACAATCAAACACGAGTAATTCATCCAAAACTGAACATTCTGTCATTATTCACTTATTTTCATGTAATTTCGAACTCTGATAAAAGAACATGAACTACTTTCATGATACTTTAATGTTGTGTTTAATGAAGTCTGTCATTAAATGGAAAAGAGTTACAAAAAGATCCTCAACACTTTTCTTTTTTTGTGTACCACAGAATATTTCTGGAATATACTGTAGGTTTGGAATGACATGTTGATGAGTAAATGATTCCTTTAAATAAGATGAAGATGAAGTAGGACTTTATATGTAATATCATTATTCTATTGTCTTTAGTTAATGATTAAAAAATATTACCAAATACACTAAAAGAATTTATGGTAAACTAAAATATATTTTAATGTTTCTAGTGAAACTTGAATGTATTTTATTTTCCTTCTTTAAGTCCTATCTCAACAAATTGCATTTAATTTAAACTGAAATTCACTGAACTTTAAATAATGTGCAGTTGTCTGAAAACATTACATTCAGTTTGCACTTTCTCACATAAGTACTCTTTTTAACCCTTATAGGGTCTTTTGGGTCTTTTTAGACCCCAAACAACGTTTGCGAAAATAATAATAATACAAAAAAAAGTTCTCTTTGTCCAAATGATATGAAACTTTGGACAGTCACACTCAGGGTCTTTGGGGTCTCCAGAGACCCCAGGCAACAAAATGTAATTTTGTAACAAAATAATTGTTTTTTAAAAAAACAATTGTAATTTTACTCTGTTTATTAATGTTTTACTTCATATTTGTGCAGTTTTTGGAGGATTTATCATAACTTTTAAATTTATATAATTAAATAAATAAATATTTTGTTGAGTAGGTTTTTATACAAAAACAGCTTTTCATGTAAAATTCACTTTATAAAAGACCCACATTTCTAACTTTCATTCATGGGGATAACATGGATAATTTGACATGGTTTAGTGTAAGATTTTTGCCCATCTTTTGGAAAAATCACTTTTACTAGTAGATTGTTGCAGAGCTCCACTATTTGCTAAGTGCTATTTGACAAACTGAAAGACATCTTTTCACAAGTATTTTTCAACTGGATTTGTATCTAAATATTATGAAATCACAATTATGACAATAAAAATTATGTTTTTCAAAAATGTTGATTTTGAGGATGAATTTTGTCCATTTTCTAAGTGGGGTCTTCTCATAATGTACCAATATTGAAAATCTTTTTTTTTTTTTTTTTTTTGTTTTTTTTTTTCATTACAAAAAATACTAAACTTTGACAAAAATTAGCTTTTATTGTTATAATTGTGATTTCATAATATTTAGACATGAATCCAACTGAACAATACTTGTGAAAAGATGTCTTTCAGTCAGTCAAATAGCACTTAGCAAATAGTGGAGCTCTGCAGCCATTTACTGGTAAAAGTGATAGTTTTTTACTTTTAAAACTGCATTTTCCAAAAGATGGGCAAAAATCTTACACTAAATCTTATCCATGTTATCCCAATGAATGGAATTTAGAAATGTGGGTCTTTTATAAAGTCATTTTTACATAAAAAGCTGTTTTTGTATAAAAACCTATTAAAAAAAAATAATAATAATAAATTATATAAATTTAAAAAATGATAAATCATCCAAAAACTGCACAAATTTAGAGTAAAAACATTAATGAACAGAGTAAAATTACATTTGTTTAAAAAAAAAAAAATGTTACAAAATTACATTTTGTTGCCTGGGGTCTCTGGAGACACCAAAGACCCTGAGTGTATTCCCAAACGAAGACAGCACAAGGGTTAAAAGTATGCTTAAATGCACTTTTTTCACGAGGTAAAAAAGACTGAACGATTGAATCTTGTGTGTGTGATCAGACCTAAAACAGTTTCCATTTCCTGCAGGATCTTCAACTCGACGTCTGGATTCTGTTTGAGTAACAGCAACATGAAGAACAGACTGATAGAGAGAGTATCTGGAGCCGCGATCACCATCTCCAACACACACTGCCTGACGTTCTCAGCGCTCAGCTCCCCGTGGTTCTAAACACACATACATAGGTCAGTCATTCTCATATATGCTTCATAGGTGTTTGTGTGACGTACTGGCATGTCACATTCACCTGAGCGAATATCAACTCTGCTGTAAAGTTGAGCTGGTCGAGTTTTTCTGCATGTGTCAGCTGAACTTTCTTCTGCTCGATCAGAGCCGCGATAGCGTCCTGTAACTCCTGACTGAAACACACACATACATAATAAATAAAACACTCACTATAAATAAATAAAAAATCACTTTACAATTCAGTCCTAAAAGCAGGACGGAAGAACTTTCAAAGCTAGATGCAGCATTTATGACAAAGTGTTCCTTACAAAAAAGCACTGTGGTGGTACCAATATCATGATTATCATATTCATATATGATGAAAATTTCCATCTCCAAAACAACATGACACTAGCATGAACTCACGCTTCTCTCTTGTGCTTCTTGTGCAGCCAGTCCAGTTTGAAGTACACATCAGGTTTGATTAATACTGTCTGCCAGGTGTCAAAATATTTCTGAATCTTCTGAAGCAGATCACACTCTACAACACAGCAGCAAGAAACCAGCAATTACATATTGACTATATCAGTTATTAAAACACAATATTAACCATATAGTCACAAACAATAGAGAGAAAAAAAATGCCCTTAAAGGGTTAGTTCACCCAAAAATGAAAAATAAAGTCATATTTTTTGTTATTTTTGGACCAAAATGTATTTTCGATGCTTCAAAAACTTCTAACTAACCCACTGATGTCACATGGACTACTTTGATGAAGTTTTTATTACCTTTCTGCACATGGACAGTCTACCATACAAACACTTTCAATGGAGGGACAGAAAGCTCTCGGACTGTGTTCCGAAGATGAACGGAGGTCTTACGGATTTGGAACGACATGAGGGTGATTTTTTTTTTGGGTGAACTAACCCTTTTAGTACATGCTTATACATTATGCCAATATATATAGCATATAAAAGGGTTCACTTTAATTTCGATGGTCCACTTTAGACATTCTACTAACTATAAGTAACTTTGCAACTACATGTCAACTAACTCTCATTAGAGTATTAGTAGACTGTAGTAGACTATTAAGGTGATGATACACGGGGCAACTTTTTGAGCAATGTTGCCGGGCAGTGTTGTTAAGCGATGGTGCTTTGGCATTTTCCAATTGAGAATGGGCAACAAATTTCGATCTAAAAAATCCAGATAGAAATCTGTTTCCATTTGGATACTTTAAATCGAAATGTGTTGCCCATTCTCAATGGGAAATTGCCCAAGCACCATGGCTCAACAACACTGCCCAGCAACATTGCTCAAAACGTTGCCCTGTATATCATCACCTTTAGTTTAGGGTTAGGTGTTATGGTTCAGGTTAGCAGACGTGTAGTTGCAAAGCTACTTATAGTCAGAAGAATGGGGAACCATCACAATAAGACAGTCCACTAATACTCTAATGAAAGTTATTTGACGTAGTTATAGTTAGTAGAATGCATACAATGGACCATCGAAATAAAGTGTTACCTATAAAACACACACCAGATTGGAGTATAAGTTCCCTTTCAGACGGTCACGTTCAACGCCACGTCAGAACTGAACTGACAAATTGCGATCCCAATTCATCGGTTTCAGTTCCGACATGACGTCTCCGTTCCCTCCTTCAGGGAACAAGGGTTACATACATTACCGAGACGATTTCATTGTATGGACAAAAAAAGACATTTTTCTTTTGTGTTCTGCAGCAGAATAAATGTCATACAGGTTTAGAATATGGATGAGTAAATGATGAGTAAATTATTGTTTTTGCGTGAACTATTCTTTTAAGTCTGACTCAAAAATAAATGCCATTGCATCATATAACAAGACACACACAAATTATTAGATGTGGTTTAAGTGCCTATACCTTTTTGAGCTGTTGTATGATAGTGTAAATGTTTCTCATGACTGACCATTGAGAGGAACTCCTAGAAACAGTCTGTTGGAAATGTCCACCACAATGCAACGCAGTAAGTTGAGAATGTCCACGTGTCCCCGAGCATCTGTCAGGTGAGACAGATCATCCAGGTGCGTGGTTGTGGATGTGGTGCAAATCTCCAAAGTTCTCTGAAGCCCTGGACCTGTTAGAGCTGATAACACACAAAAACATGCTTAGTACCTCTGCTAATGCAAAAAAACAATGATAAAATCCAGTCAAATGAAATTAGATAACTAAAATAATAGCACATAGAGATGTCAAATGTGATCATGCAGTTTAAATCATCTTATGCACTTTTAATACCTTGCATATTACCAAAGCATGCCCACCTTTAGCATAAAAGGTGCGGATTTTTTTCCAGAGCACCACATTTGAGTTGAATATGATGCCCTGTTCATGCATCCCAATACACTGCAGACCTAGTTTGCTCCCAAAGCGTGAGGTGTACAGAGATCTCCTCAACACATGATACACAGCAGAAGACCTGTGACGCACACAGCATCAGAATAACACATTCATGCCACATTTGGGTTCATTTGTCCTGGAATATTGTATGATTAGTGCTGGTATGTTCTATCCCTCTTGAAAGAGAAATTTAATTGTTTTGAATGTGCACTTATAGTAATTATATTAAAGTATACAGAAATTATATTAAATAGAAATTATATTAAAGCATATTTAATGTTCTTCAGAGGTACACTTAAACCATATTTCAAAGTCAATAGAAGTAATTGTGAAATTACATATAAAGATTTATGAGTCCTACTTAAAGGATTAGTTTACTTTCATATGAAAATTAGCTCAAGCATTACTCGCCCTCAAGCCATCCTTGGTGTATATGACTTTCTTTTTTTCTGATGAACACAATCGGAGAAATATTAATAAATTTAAAGTATAGTAAATAACATGCAATGAATGCGTGTCTGTCTGAAAAGATTCCAATCAGTTCACACCTATGTATATATATATATATAGTATATTATCTTTGTAATAAGTACCTTTTTTAAAGGAATGCAAAAGTGCACTTCTTTTTCACAAGGGGTGATGTGTGTGTCAGGACTTACCTGCTCAAGATGAGAGTTTCCTCACCGTTGATCCAGACCCGCACAATGTCTCCATACTTGCTGTTGTAGTAGTTGCTGGCTGTCCCAATCCCAGACCAGATGAACCGACAGTAAGAGAGAAGAGGACCCAGACCCAGGAAGAAACAAGGACCTGAATGAAACACATTGCAGCAAACAAGTAATTGACATGATGAGCATGTGACAAAATATAATTAATCTAAATCAAATTCAAGCAACAGAGAATTTATGACCTCTTTATGACATAATTATATGTGAAAAAGACACCAATGTTTAATAAATAGATGCATTGATTGCTAATTATTAGGATTATTGTGGCATTTAGCAAAACAATGTATCAATTTAGTGCATTAATATTGCCTGTTTATAGTCATTTTACATTTATTGTGAACATTTAATTATTCAGTCAGAATTTAGACCATCCGTTTTATAAGAATACTTTACACGTGACTACACTGTTTCCCCAAAATGTAGATAGCATAGTCAATAACAAATGATAAAAATGCAAAACACCACATGACAGGAGATGTAACCATTTGAAAATCCTCTCTCCAGCAATTATCAGTTCAAAAATGATGAATGTAAATCAAGAACATGCTGCAAAATAATAAAGGACAAAATTTCAAACAAAGCCTACCGACCCGGCACATGAGATTTCTCTGGCTGGCGGTGTCTGATGGCCAGCAGCAGGCAAAGTAACATCAGCAGTAGTGTGGCCGTGGCTCCACACACATTATCTTGAGCCCCTTCAGTGCCATTACGGGCACCTTCGACCAGAAGATCAACCGCAGCCTCGCCAAGACGCACCGGCTTCATTCCACAGGGCTGGAGCAGTTCAGCTGCCATAAGAACAGATGGGGAATTACAGTCTCTTCAAGTCTAAAGCATCACAACTGCAGACATACACTTTTATATCTGAGCGGTTGCATGGGATTGGACCAGGATAATCCAAAAGTCAAAATAAAAACTCAGCGTAACCTTGTGTGATCCTCATGTCCTTGCAGTTTGAGTTTCCAAAACATTATCATGACACTCGAACTCTCAGCTGTGCCTAACTCATCTCTGCATTTTCATTAAGACATCAAAGACTTTAAGAGATATGAAACATCTGCGGCATGGCCTTCAGTTCTACGGCCTGCAAAAAGGGGCAATTTTTTTATTGATGGTGCTAGCTTAGACCGTAAGCATATTTGGGGTTACCGACTTAAAGGGTTAGTTCACCCAAAAATGAAAATATTGTCATTTATTACTCACCCTCATGGCGTTCCACACCCTTAAGACCTTCGTTAATCTTCGGAACACAAATTAAGATATTTTTGTTGAAATCCGATGGCTCAGTGAGGCCTCCATAGCCAGCAGTGACATTTCCTCTCTCAAGATCCATTAATGTACTAAAAACATATTTAAATCAGTTCATGTGAGTACAGTGGTGCAATATTAATATTATAAAGCGACGAGAATATTTTTGGTCCGCCAAAAAATAAATAAAAATAATATAAAATTATAGTGATGGCCAAACCCCCACTTAAACGAGGGGGTTTGGCTTCATAGCATTTACCGTTAAAGAACGTGACACACACGTCTCCCGGACGTCCTGTAGAATTAAACTAACCAGATGATGACTCTGAAAATCCTGAAGTGTTTCCAGTCAGGTGTTCCATATGCATCAGACGTTCAGCCAGCGGTCCGTGGGCATGACGGCTGAGGCTGAGACTATGGTGGCCATAACAAAAGAAGGACACTTTGCAGGAAAAAAAACTTGAAAATAATCCCAAATCGTTTTTTTTTTTCCTAACCTTATTAAATGTGTAATCTTTTATGTTACATTCTTACATTTAATTAAAAACAAATTTAATGAATTCGTAAATGCATTTACACTGCAATTGCAATTGCATGAATAATGTTATGGTGTTAATCTTTTAAATATAAAATAAAATATAGAATATATATAGAAATATCAAACTAAACCATAAGTAGATGGCAACTCAATTTGAGTCACTGAATCAATCATTTAACCGATTTGTTCAAAATGGCTGATTCTTTCAAATGTCTTTATTAATTGAATCATTAACTCACCCAATTCATTAAACGCAATGCAAAGGTTTTGCGTTTTGTTTGGAACTTTTTTCCTTGGCGAAATAAAACAAAACCAGTAAATATTGGCACTGTTGTAGATGTATGTCACATGATCTTAACTTTATTAACTTAATATTAACACACCCATAAAAAAGCTATTTATTCATTCATTCATCTGGCTCAACCCTTACAGAACAAAAAAAAAATGGAAATATACTGCAAAATATAATGCGATGTATTACATAATACATTTCCATATGTAAATCAAACCCTACTATCTATCCCCAGGATGTGATCCCACCCCTTTTTCTCACACAAATTATTGATACTTTTGGTCCAGGCCTCTTAATGTTTATCAATAAATGCTTGTCAACTGGGTCTTTTCCAAAAGATCTTAAAAATGCTGTGGTGACACCATATTTAAAGAAACCCAATCATGATTGTGCTGTTTTTTCAAATTTTCGTCCTATTTCAAATTTGCCTTTTATTTCTAAGATAGTTGAAAAAAATGTATTAACTCAACTGCAAATGTATTTAACCATGAACAGGAAACATTTCATTCTGGTTTTAAAGCATTACATAGTACTGAATCTGCTTTGTTGAGTGACATTTTTATGGATTCTGGAAGACCTGTGGCTTTAGTCTTATTAGATCTTAGTTCTGCTTTTGATTTAGTGGATCACGAGATACTTCTTATGCGACTTGAGAAAGCTGTGGGCATTCGTGGAACTGTTTTATGGTTCCGCTCTTATCTCACAAATAGATGGTTCAATGTTCGCATTGGTCAGTACTCCTCCTCTGCCATACCACTGAACTCTGGAGTTCCTCAAGGATCAATCCTTGGACCAGTTTTGTTTACTTTATATATGCTTCCACTTGCCTCTATTTTCAATAAGTATGGAGTGTCTTTTCATTTATATGCTGATGACACTCAGCTCTATTTCCCATTAAAACATAATGATCGAAGCAGCCTACAACCACTTCTGGCTTGCCTGAAGGAACTTAAGCTTTGGTTCTCCAATCATTTTTTAAACTTAAATGAAAATAAAACAGAAATAATCTTGTTCGGACCTACAGAAAACAGCGTTGTTAATGTTGATTGTGGCTCTCTCACTCCTTATGAAACCCTTTGTGCCAGGAATTTGGGTGTTCTTTTTGACCACAACCTAAAATTCGATAAACAGATTAGTGCTGTGGTAAAATCCAGTTTTTTCCATCTCCGACAGCTTTCAAAAGTAAAATCATTTTTATCTAAAGGTGATTTTCAAACATTGATCCATGCTGTTGTTATATCTCGTCTGGACTACTGTAATTCTCTTTATTATGGGGTCTCCCAATCATCTCTTTCTCGATTACAGTTGGTTCAAAATTCAGCAGCTAGACTTCTCACTAAGACGCGCAAGCGTGAGTCTGTTACTCCCATCTTATCAGCCTTGCACTGGCTTCCCATCAAATTTAGAGTCGATTTTAAAATCTTACTTTATGTTCCCTTTCAGTCGGTCACGTTCGACGTACGTCAGTAGTGACCGACGAATTGGGATATCGCTAGAGAGCCCCTATCAGCTTCGAGAGAACTAAAACAAGCCAATGGAATTGGCGTGCGATATTTGCATAATGCGCACCTCCCCTAACAGGTGGATATAAAAAGGGGGGCAGATGCAATCGCACTCTGTCTTTCGCTTCGGAGCCTACCTGGTGTCCTGCGGCTGTTTGAACTTCAAGCCTCTGAAGAAGTTTCGGCGCTTGTGTTGGTGTGACGACGCCTGCAGCGAGGTCGCGAGTTGGAGTGAGCCGGGTGGAAACATCCAATGTTTTCCCAGCGTTCCGCTGTAATTCCACTGGTTGGTCTGCGATTTGGTCTGGTTCCTCCTGTGTTTTTCTAAACACGTCGTGACGCTCCCTGTGTGTCTCGACACAAAAGAGCTGAAGTTTCCCCTTCTAAAAGAGCTTCACAGACAGACACTGCGTCTTTTTCAAGATGTCATTCTGTCTGTGCGTTTCTGGAGGCGGTCGTTTCCTATCTGACGGCCACGATCACTTTCTCTCATGTCTGCTTAGCGTGCTGAGACTGTGTTTGTGGGTGGTCATATTTTCTTATGGAAATATGTCCACGTCGGCGCGTTGTTTGCTCGCCTTTCTCGTAAGGGCTTGAGCGCTCAGCGCGCCGTGTGCCGTCGAATTGCCGGCTGACAGCGCGCGTTGCCACGGCAACCCTGCGAGCTGTCTGGCGCTCTAGATGCACGGTCGAGACTCGGCTGCCTTTAATGAGGTGGAGTCCCCTCACTTATTCCCCGATCTAGTTATTTTTCTGAATCAGAAAAGTGCTACTTTGGTTAATAAGCCTGGGTGACCAGAGGATCACAGTGGGGCAATACCCGCCGACTCATTCTCCGTGGGCCCCCCACTCCTCTAGTGCATCGCAAACATGTTGTGACTATGTTCGTGGGTGGATCATGTTTAGATACATGGCCACGTCGGTGCCCAGGGTGCCGTGTGTCGTCCAGTTGGGCGGCCACGTTCACTGTCCAACATGGCTGGTAGCTTCTGCATGTGTTGCTGGTCCTCCTTAAAATAAATATGGAGGACCTAACATCTTAGTCAGGGCTCCAGCAGAGGATCAGATGTCGACTGCTACATTGGAGAGAGTATTGTTGGGCTCTGAACATGAAGATGAGGCTGAGCGTCCCACGGTTGTGGCGTGCTCATGCCGAATCGGATTCAGACTTGGCAACCATGCTTTCCCGGGCCCCTGGGGGTGTCGTGCGACGCGTACTCGCCTGGCCGCGCCCCCTGGCTTAGCCCGGATGTGCATGAAAAAACTTGGCAGTTTGTGGCCTTTTTTGGCGTTAATATGGAACGCCAAGAGGGTCATAATCTGCACTACAAGTTTTTTCTCTCACTACCCCCTAGGGTGGGGTGGCAGTGCTACGGGCACACCACCTCTGCCCTGCATGAGTCTTGGCCCCTGGCAAGTCTGCAGTAGGTCAAAGCACTCATTGCATGTGGGTAGTTCTGAGTCGGGGTTGAGCTACGCAGGATGCAAATCAAAGCGCAGGCCCCTGGCCAGACAATGTCCACCATGGTGGTCCAGAAACACCCCTGGCGAGTCTTGCTGGAATGTGCCGTCGTCAAAGTGTGCTTTCTCGATGCGCTCATCTCACAAACTGGCCTTGAACCCAGCCCGCTCAACCCGCAGTCACCTGACTAGCGGGAGACGGTCCTGGAGATATGGCGACCTGGAGCTGACGTAAACGGTTCTTTCTCCCCGGAGGTGGGCCGGGTGGAGAATTGGTCTGTTCTGCCGCTGGCTCTCCGGAGTCCAGCGGTACCCACTAAGAACTGTTTTCCGATCCTCTACGTCCCAAGAGTGTGGCTGGCGATGTGCAGCGCCCCGCGTTGCTACTCCCAGCCCCCTCTCACCTCGCCAGCAGGTGTCAGTGTGTTGGTGCAGGCCGCGCCCCGTGTGCCGTCTCCCATACGCACTGCTACCTCGCAGAGTCTGATCACACTCTGGGCCGCTACCACGCCGCCCGAGTCGGGTCCCCGTACTCTGGTTCGCTGCCCCACCCCCGGTACGTCTGTGGTGCGTTTGGTTCTGCTGGCTCGGTGTCTGGAGGCCTGGTTAGTGCCCCCAGCCCGTTCCGCTGGCTCATGCGTACTATCAGACTCGGCTATGCGATTCATTTCGCCCGGTGTCCTCCGGCGTCCAGGGGTGTCCACTTCACTTAGGTGTCGTTGGACATTGCACCTGTTCTCCGAGTGGAGATTGTATCCCTCGCCAGGAGGACAGCAATCGAGCCGGTCCCTCCAGCCGATTTGAAGTCAGGTTCAGCCCTACTTCATTGTACCCTAAAGGGCGGTGGGCTATGGCCAATCCTGGATCTGCGCGTCTTGAACCGGTACCTTCAGGCTGCCGTTTAAGGTGCTCATGCAGAAGCGCATTTTCGAGTGCGTCCGTCCCGGGGTTTGGTTTGCAGCATTCGACCTGAAGGATGCATACTTTCATGTCTCGATTCTGCGCTCGGGTCGAGCATGTCAGTACAAACTCCTACCCTTCGGGCTGGCCCTGTCGCTCCACGCCTTACACGGTTGCGGAGGTGGCCATTGTTCCCCTCAAGGAACAGGGCGTTCGCATTCTCGACTGCCTCGACGACTGGTTGTTCCTGGCCAGCTCGCGAAGCAGTTGTGCGTACACAGGGAGATGGTTTAGCTCACCTCAGCCTGTTGGGTCTTTGGGTCAGCTGGGACAAGAGCAAACTCGCCCCCGGGCAGAGGATCTCTTTTCTCAGTCTCGAGCTAGACTCGGTCGCCTGGATTGTGCGCCTCTCTGAGGAGCGCGTCCAGTCGGTGTTGAACTGCCTGAGTTCGCTCAAGCGCAGGATGGCGGCCCCACTGAAAGACTTCAGAGGCTCCTGGGGCATGTGGCATCTGCAGCCGCGTTTCGCCGCTCAGGTTGCTCCATATGAGGCCGCTTCAACACCGGCTCCGCGACTGGGTCCCGAGATGGCCATGGCAGCGCAGCACGCTCAGTGTCCTCGTGACACGGAGCTGCCGCCCTACCCTCATCCGGTGGTCGGACCCTTTGTTCCTGCGGGCGGGAGTACCCCTTGGACGCTGTGGTCCACACAGATGCCTCTACCACCGGATGGGGGGCCATGTACAACGGGCATGCGGTTCGGGTCTTGGACGGGGCCTCGACTGCATTGGCATATCAATTGCCTCGAGTTGCTAGCAGTATGTCTTGCACTGGGCCGCTTCAAGGAGCTGCTGTCAGACAAGCATGTACTGGTCCGCTCGGACAAGCACGGCGGCCGTTGCGTACATCAACCATCAGGCTGGTCTACGCTCCCGTCGCATATCGCAACTCGCCTGCCATCTCTTGCTATGGAGTCAGAAGCATCTGAGGTCGCTTCAGGCCACTCATGTCCCAGGTGTGCTTAACCGTGCAGCCTACGAGCTCTTACGGCAGCCTCCACTTGCGGGCAAGTGGCGGCTCCATCCCCAGGCGGTCCAGCTGATCTGGCACTACTTCGGCGAGGCCCAGGTAGTCCTGTTGCCTCCCCAGGAACTGCCCTCGGCCAGTGGTTTTCCCTGACCGGCGAGTCGCTCGGCACGGATACCCTGGCACTCAGCTGGCCCCGGGGCCTACGCAATATGCGTTTTCCCCCAGTGAGCCTTCTCGCACAGCTCCTGTGCTAGGTCAGGGAGGATGAGGAGCAGGTCTTGTTAGTGGCTCCATATTGGTCACTCGGACCCGGGTTTCGGACCTAATGCTCCTCACGACAGCCCCTCCTTGGCCGATTCCTCTGAGGAAGGACCTCCTGACTCAGAGATGGGGCTTCCTATGGCACCCGCGTCCCGACCTGTGGAACCTCCACGTGTGGTCCCTGGACGGGATGCGGAGGTTCTGGGTGATCTCCCACAGGCGGTCGTAGACACCATCACTTCCGCTAGAGCTCCTTCACGAGGAGCCTCTATGCGTTGAAGTCGAACCTTTTCGTTGAATGGTGCTCCTCTCGCAAGACGAGAGGACCCCCGATCATGCTCGGTCAGATCTGTGCTTTCCTTCCTGCAAGAGGGCTTGGAGCGAAGGCTGTCTCCCTCCACCCTCAAGGTGTATGTTGCCGCTTCGCTGCACATCTCCATGCAGTTGATGGCAAGCCCTGGGGAAACACGGTCTGACCATCAGGTTCCTGAGGGGGGCGAGGGGACTGATTCCTCCTTGCCCACCCTCCTTACCCTCTAGGGATCTCACCTTAGTTCTTAGCTAACTTCGGCGTCATCCCTTGAGCCTTTGCAATTAATCGAGTTAAAAGTACTGTCTCTTAGACCGTCCTCCTGGTTGTATTGGCCTCATGTTAAGAGGGTAGGGGACCTGCACGCATTTTCGGTCGACGAATCGTGCCTGGAATTTGGGCCTGGGGATTCTCACGTCTTCCTGAGACCCCGGCCTGGATATGTGCCCAAGGTTCCTACCACTCCCTTCAGAGATCAGGTAGTGAACCTGCAAGCGCTGCCTTCGGAGGAGGCAGACCCAGCCCTAGCTTCGCTCTTTCCAGTTCACGCCCTGCGTGTTTACGTGGATAGAACTTGAAGCTTAGGACCTCAGATCAGCTCTTTGTCTGTTACGGAGACCAGCAGAAGGGAAAGGCTGTCTCCAAGCAGAGGATGGCCCACTGGTTAGTGGATGCCATCGCCCTGGCTTATGTTCCCAGGGCGTGCCTTGCCCGTTCGGGTTGAGAACCCACTCCACCTGAGTGGCCTCTTCCTGGGCGCTGGCTCATGGCGCCTCGCTGACAGATTGTAGAGCTGTGGGCTGGGCGACACCCAACACGTTTGCTAGGGTTTTTAGCTTACGTGTAAGCTGGTTCTTCCCGTGTACTCGCTTCCACCAGCCGGTAGACGCGTTGAACCTGTGCTCGTGTCGGCTTGCAATGCCACTCCCGCCCCCTGGGCAGGATATGTGCATCTGTTGACTCCAGTCGTGTTCCCCGTTCGGTGAACCCTGTCGAGTTCCTCCACCTCCACCTTCGGCTCGGGCATTGCGGAGTGTCTGATGCCAGACCAACATCCATCTTCGATGTTGTCTGTTGGTTGGGTTCCATATGTTGCAATCCCTCTACGTGAGTGATTCCATATGTGTATTGTCCACGGTTACTCCCTACGGTGAGCCCGTGTCTTTCCCTTAGCAGAGCTTCTGCTTCTCCTGTCAGATGAGTCTCCCCCTACTCAGGTGGAGCCATCCCAGGGACTCATATGCGTTCTGCCCTGCGGGCCAGTCCATATGTTTTCCATGTAAATTCCTTCCCCTCTGGGTAGGTAGTGGTTCCGCAGCGTTCCTTACGGGTTCGCTTCCCCAGTGTAGTCTAGTTTACTTAGTGGGTATATCGGAACAGCAGTAGACTTCCCGGCGTAAGCTCGCCCCCTTCTCCGTCCCCTTGGTGCGACGGGCGGCTAGAGCCTGCGCTGGGCACTGGAAGGGGTTTCGTAACTGTGGCGTTTTAGTTGGGATCCCAATTCGTCGGTCACTACTGACGTACGTCGAACGTGACCGACTGAAAGGGAACGTCTCGGTTACGTATGTAACCCTCGTTCCCTGAAGGAGGGAACGGAGACGTACGTCCCGTCGCCACAGTTTCTGTACCCTCGCTGCAGTGCGGACACCGGTTGTCTCCTCAGCGAAAAACAGAGTGCGATTGCATCTGCCCCCCTTTTTATATCCACCTGTTAGGGGAGGTGCGCATTATGCAAATATCGCACGCCAATTCCATTGGCTTGTTTTAGTTCTCTCGAAGCTGATAGGGGCTCTCTAGCGATATCCCAATTCGTCGGTCACTACTGACGTACGTCTCCGTTCCCTCCTTCAGGGAACGAGGGTTACATACGTAACCGAGACGTTTATAAAGTTCTTAACAATCTGGCCCCTGAGTACTTGACCAGTTTACTGTCTCGCTACTCCTCGTCAAGAACCTTAAGATCATGTGACCAGTGCTTACTTGTTGTACCACGAACTCGACTTAAAAAACGAGGTGATTGGGCCTTTGCAGTTGTGGGACCCAAATTATGGAATAGCCTACCTTTATACATCAGGCTAGCCCCTTCTGTTGCCAAATTCAAGTCATCCCTGAAAACATTTCTCTTTTCCTTAGCCTTTCCTTAGCTTTTTTTATTTTTTATGTTATTTTTAAGTTTGTGACATGTACAGCACTTTGGTCAGCATCAGCTGTTTTTAAATGTGCTTTATAAATACAGATTGATTGATTGATTGATATATGGGAAACTAGCTTATATTTTTCAATATACTGCAATATATGTATTGACCATGTATGGCTATATATTGATACATATGAAATATTTATAAATGAAGACAAAAATAGCATTACATTCATCAAGTTTTATCCTTTATTGTGTATATATATATATATATATATATTGCACACACATATATATCCACACATTCATGGAATGAGTAACAATCAATGGTTACTTACAACAGACTTCTAATTCCCAGCATGCTTTGCTTTTGACTGTTAAAGGAAAGTAAATGTTAAAATTAAGTGCTATTTCCTGTGTTTTGCTCAATATTGATATAGGAGGAGATATGTTAGTGTTTAAAGTTGTATTATTTTGGAATTTAAAAGGTTTTCTGGTATGTGTGAGTTTTTGTGGTTACCACTGTGCTGAAGAGTAGAGTCTGTGGTTAGGTTTATGATTGGCTGAACACCATTAAGATTACAATAACTTTATTTAAAAAGTAACGGCTGTGCACGCTATAGCACAGTGATAGTCTCTTTGGTAGAAATGTTAGTACATGCAGGTGTGCTTTTGTTAACTAACTTGAAAATATAAAACATTTAAAATGTAAATTATTTTAAAATATAATAAATGTGTTACATAATATATATTTTAATATATATATGTGTTTATACTAGCCTGGATGCCAGCCGAACTTAGCCCCGCCCACAACATTTTGAGGTCGGGGAGTTCGGTCTGGACTCGATCCGTAGAGGAGTAATGCTGCGTTCACGTCACCTCGTATTTACCGGAATCTTGAAATGACATCACGTGACGTTATATTCGGAGCTGTTCACGTCCTTTTGGTCCTTGAACTGGGAATTATGCGTTTCCATGGCAGCACTATCGTCGCCTAAATGAATCTACAGCGTCAGGTGCTACAGCGCGGCCACGTGGTACATCTGGGAGCTTTCAGAAAACTCCCAGCTTACAAGCTGTAATTACGAGCTCTACGAGGACGTGAACGCTTTTTACAAGCTAGAATCTCGTAAACACATGAATTACGAGGCCGCGTGAACGCACCTTAATTATGCCCGAACAGAAACTGATCGGACCAATCACATTTGTCAGGGCGATGATTGACAGATTATCACCAGAAACGTAATCAGCCATGTCATCAAAGAGCGCTTGGGTTGAATTTACAACAATGATGGCTGTTGTTGAAGAACTGAGATGTGTAGATTCCGCCATCACATCCGTTATAGAAGATATCGACAGCGCATTAATTGGCAAGTACTCCGTGTATACTTATTCTTTTTACAACACCGGCAAAGATTGTTTACGCTCATCTTCTACTAGTTCCAGCATGTGTGCAGTTGAGTTCTGTTGACAACTATGCGTCGCTCAACCGCGCTCAACATACATCACTTAAGCTGCGTTCACGTCACCTCGTATTTACCGGAATCTTGAAATGACAACACGTGACGTTATATTCGGAGCTGTTCACGTCCTTTTGGTCCTTGGACTGGGAATTATGCGTTTCCATGGCACCACTATCAACGCCTAAATGAATCTACAGCGGTCAGGTGGTACAGCGGCCACGTGGTACATGTGGGAGCTTTCAGAAAACTCCCAGCTTACAAGCTGTAACTACGATCTCTACGAGGACGTGAACGCTTTTTACAAGTTAGAATCTAGTAACTACCATAGACAGTAAAAGAAATGGACACAGCGACCCCATTGGAACTCAATTGAGACAAGTGAAGCCCATTTTTAGCGATTTTTAGCACTTCCGTTTCTGACGCGCAGACTCACACTAAGCTTGATGACGTCAGCAACCTGTCTGACAGATGTAAATCTTCTAGTTGCTGTGCGTGCAAACTGCCATCGTTAATCTTGCAGAGACGGCGAGCTTGAGCGGGGAGTTTTTTGGCGTGAGTGAGCAGGAGTAAGTATACTGATTAATTATTTTGTATAGTATTTTAAAATGTAACGCCAGTATGCCATATTAAGATAATCTCCCCGATTGCCTGCAAGCTTCTCCTCCTGTCTGTACGGTAATTTCTCTACTATGCGACAGAGAGTCGAGTGGTTATGACGCAATCGTTAGCTTATTTTTACAAAAACTGTTTCTACGGGGCCATAATGTCACAGAGAAGGTAATGGAGCCCTTTATACATTGTCGTGTATCCTTAGAAATAAATAATGGACAAATGGAGTCTTTAAACGCCTCAGATGTAAAGTTATTCGCTGTCAAAGTGACGCCAAAATGAATGGGAGTCAATGGGATGCTAACGCAAGTGAAGTTCTGCTACAAGATGGCGGCACGCAGCCGACTTCAACTTCCGGTCGACTTCCTTGGGCACTGGTAACTAAAGGAATTACGAGGCCGCGTGAATGCAACTTTTCTCTGTAGCTCTGATTGGTTGTAGGTCTATCCAATTGAGGTCTTTCATGGATCGATTGAAATACGCCCCCATAATCAAAGCCCAATGAGGCAGTATCAGACTCATATTCGAACTAGAATTGAGTATGACCACGTCAGGCTATGTTTATACTGCATGAGTAAATCTTTCTGAAATATATTATGCATGCAGTACCATATCTGATCACATATAAATCTATATATTATGAAGTATGTTACTGAATATAAAATTGCATACATTATGATATATTAGTAAATATATTATCACATATTTTTCAATATATGAAAAGCAATTCCTTATGCATTATTCAATATATTGCAATATATGCATAGACCATATATGTATATATAATGATACATATAAAAAAAATATATTGCAATCAAAACCAAAAAAGGCACTATATTTTTACATATATTACCAAAACATTTTCCCATATAAATCTAAATACATTATGGTGGATATTTATAAATATAATATTGCATATATTTTGGGATATATAAACACATATATTATATATTCATGTTCAATATATTGTAATATATTGAAAGCGGCAATCATTTGTATATTTTGCAATATATTGCAATATATTTTATGAAAATATAATATAGTGTATAATATATGTATCATCAATGTATTATTCAATCTATTCAAATATATAATATATTGAAAAATAAAAAGGCAAAATAATATATTACAATATATCACAATGTATTTTAAGAAATACATCGGTAAATATATTTTCCTTTCGTAAGGGAAGGCTGGTCATGGTATTTCGAAATCGGACAGTCCGACCTAAAACCAGACGAATGTCAACTGATTTCTAGAACCCGTGTCTCAAATTCATTATTATGGTTATTTTATTATTATGTACAGTTCAGAAACACTTTACCACTGAATGTTTACATACATTTTGTGTAACATCGACACTTACATACACTAATATCATTGCGGACACAGTTTAAAATGTTACCAACCATTTACATTTGTTTTTATCTTCAACAGATTTATCTTCTCAGATTTATTGTATTAAGTTTTAAAGCATCAAGATAATTTAGGAATTTGATGGTTTTTATTATTCAATTTAAAACAAAAACAAATTGTTACAGTGAGCACAAAAGCTATTTTGTGTCTTCAGTTTGCCCTCTTTGTGTGTCTCTATCAGATTCAGAGACGTTGTGAATTCACTGAACGCCCACTTTAATCGCTGAAGAATTTATGGAAATAAGCTGACATCTTAGTCAGAGCAGATGCATGCAGCATTCTGGCATTTTCTTTGTAAAGGGAGGGAAACTTTAATCAATCCCCCATAGTTCATGTGCCAAGAGGTGAGTGTGTGTGATACCTTCATTTCACACATTCATTCTCTCACATTGAACTTCTCATCTACAATCCCAAATACAATTTGATGTAACCTTGCCCCATATGCTGCATTGACTCTTATTTTCCTCACTTGTGTTTTGATTCTTAGTTATAATGTACAATTAACTTACATAACTAGATTTTTGTATTCATCCATGCAAAACTTTTAGCATGTTTCTCCTGTAAGTGCTTGTTAAAGTCTTCTGGGTATAAGTCAAGTATGCTTATCCTTAATGTAATATTCTGGTCCAAAGATATAGTTCTATGCTTTTTTAATTTTTTTTTTTTTTTTAATTTTTATAAAGTAATAGTAATAACGCATCTCTACTCATTGCCTTCTTAAATCATATATCAAGTAATAATGTGATTACATGGAGGTGTACAGGGGGAATTTCCTTAGATGTCAGAATCTCAGGGTGGTCCTGGTAAAGACTCTGACCTTCTCATAAAGGACCAGTCAACCTTTTTGAACATGCAGCAACCTCTACGTATTTGGGGCTGGAATGTCTTTCTCGGAAAGAAACAAGGAATCTTTAATTCATTGGAGAACAAAGTGTCTGCACATTGAAAGCCACGTCACTTAAATATGTTGTCACTTCAATACAGCCTTTGTGGTCCTTTGAGTTTCGCAGTTCTTCAAATAAGTTGTTTGTCCCCTGTAGCAAAACTGGGCAGGAAGCCAGAATGAAGGGAATTGTGGGTACTGTCAACTATAAATTTATAGATCATTTACATTTATGTTGTTGACTGGTGCTTTCTTACTAAGACATCCAAGACGGTGCTTATAATTGTGTTTTTGGAAACTGCATTTTGTGATAAATATTAGTTACAAAACTCAGTATAGGCCTTTGGGTTAATTTTTCATGATTGTCACACATGCCTGTAATGTCTTTCTTTATTGTCTATCCACCAAATTACTTTGGCAGCCCATCACCACACACCTAGAATCCTGAGGAGACTGTGTGTTCATCCCTAGGATGGTTGTGTGTTCAGCCTAATGAAAACAACGCTAGCCGTACGACTTTTGTGGGTGGACGTTTGTTCGGTTTCTCATGAGGAGTGCCAAGTGACAGAGAATAACAGCAATGTTTGAGACACAACGCACAGGGAGAGAAGCCAAACCACTTCCCTTTACTGAACACAGTCCAATGTCCACTCTACTGACCCCTCTGTGGTCTGAGGGCCGGCTATATAAAAGTCTTGCATATATTGCAAGTATCTTATTTAAGTTTACATTGTTTAATAATTCACGTGTCACCAATTTTCATTAAAGGTCTTGCTTTTCATTAAAAAAAAAAAAGTGAATATTTTAAATTGAAAGAAAAATATTAGTTAATGCCTACTTGTTTGTATAAATCAAGAACCATCCTAATGTAGGTAAAATATGGAGCATGTTCTCTTTAGGTGATGTTATTATGAAACAGGGCATTAGTGTTAATTATTATATAGATGACATACATCTTTACATCTCCCCCAGATCCTTTGCAAAACAGTGAACTGTGTTAAGGATGTTAAAAAAACTGTATTTCCTTCAGCTAAATTCCAATAAAATAGGAATATCAATCTTTGTACCAAATCATTCAGAAAGTATGCGGTTTGACTACCATCTGTGCCTAAATGGTGCCACTGTTATGACATCAGTAGAGCATGTCAAACAGTCGAACCATCTAGATTCATGTCATATTGAATTGGACATTTTTTATGCCTCTAGTACAGCACAATTTAACTTTATTACCCTAAAGGAACATCCTCTCTATTCATGATGCTGAAAAGTTAGTTGACATTTTCAAAACTTAAAGATATAATAATTGAAGAGAACTATTGCTGTCTCCATAAATAAGTTGCAGGTAGTTCTAGCAGCAGTATAAGCAGCTCAAAGTGTAACTGTATCAGCCAAATTGAATCATTCACTGGTTATGAGTTAGGATCTGTATCAGTTATAACCTACATCTAAGCTTTTCATGGTCTTGCCCTTCATTATCAGTCAGGGGAGTCAGTGAAATATAACAATCTTGGCTGACCTCAAATATTTGAGCCTTAAACCAGTTTAAAAGGTTAGTTCACCCAAAAATCTGTTATTAATTACCCTTGTGTCATTCCAAACCCGTAAGACCTTCTTTCATCTTTAGAACACAAATTGAGATATTTTTTATGAAATCCAAGTGTTTTTTTATTTTATTTTATTTTTTTTATGCCTCATACTGTCATTCAAAGTCCAGAAAGGTTTAAAGACACCTTAAAAATTGTCCATGTGACTACAGTGGTTCAACTTTAATGTTATGAAGCAAAGAGAATTATTTTTGTGTGCAAAAAATTAAAATAAATAAATAACGACTTTATTCAACAATTAATGACAGAAATTTAATTTTTGGGAGAACTAACCCTTTAGGGTTAAACTCGGTAAGTATTGCAAGTTGGATTTAGCCAGCATAAAGTCTGCCCAAGAATTTGGCCAAGAATCACCCACTAAGACAGGAAGAGACATTCTGACTCGTGTGTAGACTTTCTAATCAGAATTTCTGAAGTAAAAAGTAGTAATTTTTCACAAACATTACTTGTAAAATAGTTGTGAGCAAAAATATACAATTGACTTAGTTACAAGGTGTCTCAAAATTATGTTTTAAAGATTCAAGGTATGTTTACACGACAACAATGTACTAAAATGGCAAAGTTTTTCCTTTGTGTTTTTCACCTACAGACGGTAACGTTCACACGGATCTGCAAAAACGTTTAAAAATGCTGTGTTATGCTTGCCTGGCCAGTAGTTGGCGATGTAACTTTGTAAAGAAATAGTATGTGCTGTATAGTATAGACTGTATAGTATAGTATAGTATAGTATACTGTATAGTATAGACTGAGCAAGTAATATGCATGCACATGATGTCACCAATTTCACAAATGTGTGTTTTTGTAGTTTACACTGAGGCAAAAAAATTGTATTGTTTTCAAAAACCTACACTTTGAAACCAGTTTTCTAAATTTTGCATTTTCAGACCCCCAAAACACAACTGTCGTGTAAATGAACGGCCAAAACAAAAAAAAAATTTTCCGTTTTTAGTTGAGAACGGTGGTGTGAAAATGGCCCCTTAATTACACAAACCTCACAAACTTTCTTAACTTAAGAGATTAGTTTCTTCTCTTAAATGCTTATTGTAGCAGCAACACAATTGATTTATTTATTCGCCTATGTACCATGACTGTCAAAAATTGTGTACGAGCCAATCAAAAAGACATTATGTAAAGTAAAATGTGTTATTTTGTCATTTTAAGTTTTGTAACATACTGGTCATATAATTAGAATATCATCAAAAAGTTGATTTATTTCACTAATTCCATTCAAAAAGTGAAACTTGTATATTATATTAATTCATTATACACAGACTGATATATTTCAAATGTTTATTTCTTTTAATGTTGATGATTATAACTGATAACTAAGGAAAATCCCAAATTCAGTATCTCAGAAAATTAGAATATTACTTAAGACCAATACAAAGAAATGATTTTTAGAAATCTTGGCCAACTGAAAAGTATGAACATGAAAAGTATGAGCATGTACAGCACTCAATACTTAGTTGGGGCTCCTTTTGCCTGAATTACTGCAGCAATGCGGCGTGGCATGGAGTCGATCAGTCTGTGGCACTGCTCAGGTGTTATGAGAGCCCAGGTCGCTCTGATAGTGGCCTTCAGCTCTTCAGCTGGTATATCGCATCTTCCTCTTCACAATACCCCATAGATTTTCTATAGGGTTAAGGTCAGGTGAGTTTGCTGGCCAATTAAGAACAGGGATACCATGGTCCTTAAACCAGGTTCTGGTAACTTTGGCACTGTGTGCAGGTGCCAAATCCTGTTGGAAAATGAAATCTGCATCTCCATAAAGTTGGTCAGCAGCAGGAAGCATGAAGTGCTCTAAAACTTCCTGGTATACGGCTGCGTTGACCTTGGACCTCAGAAAACACAGTGAAGCATCACCAGCAGATGACATGGCACCCCAAACCATCACTGACTGTGGAAACTTTACACTGGACCTCAAGCAACATGGATTGTGTGCCTCTCCTCTCTTCCTCCAGACTCTGGGACCCTGATTTCCAAAGGAAATGCAAAATTTACTTTCATCAGAGAACATAACTTTGGACTACTCAGCGGCAGTCCAGTCCTTTTTGTCTTTAGGCGCTTCTGACGCTGTCTGTTGTTCAAGAGTGGCTTGACACAAGGAATGCGACAGCTGAAACCCATGTCTTGCATACGTCTGTGCGTAGTGGTTCTTGAAGCACTGACTCCAGCTGCAGTCCACTCTTTGTGAATCTCCCCCACATTTTTGAATGGGTTTTGTTTCACAATCCTCTATAGAGTGCGGTTATCCCTATTGCTTGCACACTTTTTTCTACCACATCTTTTCCTTCCCTTCGCCTCTCTATTAATGTGCTTGGACACAGAGCTCTGTGAACAGCCAGCCTCTTTTGCAATGACCTTTTGTGTCTTGCCCTCCTTGTGCAAGGTGTCAATGGTCGTCTTTTGGACAAATTTCAAGTTAGTGGTCTTCCCCATAATTGTGTAGCCTACAGAACTAGACTGGGAGACCATTTAAAGGCCTTTGCAGGTGTTTTGAATTAATTAGCTGATTAGAGTGTGGCACCAGGTGTCTTCAATATTGAACCTTTTCACAATATTCTAATTTTCTGAGATACTGAATTTGGGATTTTCCTTAGTTGTCGGTTATAATCATCAAAATTAAAAGAAATAAACATTTGAAATATATCAGTCTGTGTGTAATGAATGAATATAATATACAAGTTTCACTTTTTGAATGGAATTAGTGAAATAAATCAACTTTTTGATAATATTCTAATTATATGACCAGCACCTATGTATTACCTTCAATTGCTGAATCTAACTGCCTCATATATAAACCTCTTTAAAGGGTTTGGATTATTTGAATGAATAGTTGCCAATCAAAGTGTTGTTATAGTATCCAAATAATTGTGACTATTTATTTACCATTTTTAATTGCTTTAAGTGAAATATAACTCTCTTGAAAAAGTTGGCTGACCTCAAAAAAGCCAGTTAGTCTCACAAGCCAGACTTGTGGCAACTGGCACCTTGTTTGTCAGTGAAATTGTACCCGAGTAACTACTTAATGGAATGACAGAAAAACTTAACTGAACTGAAATGAAACTCCACACTCCCCTCAGCTTAAGCACATGCTCAGTACAGTACAGACTCTAATCAGCACTGATACCTTGTTCATGGCTTGCGTGAGCACACAAACCCAACCAAGGAGCTTGTAGCCCAGCTTGTATGTTTTATTTGGCAATGACCTACAGCTTCAGGGCAGAGGAACACAAAACACAACAGACTTCAAGGCTTCAAACAGCAGTGTACTGTACCAATGTTTATCAGAATTCTCATCTTTTTTAATGCACAAATCGTCTGGTTACATGAATACATTATATATATAATATATATATATAATATATATATAATATATATATATATTATTAATGTACAACCAATACTGGCAGTTCCTGCTATTTCCAATTATAGCAAGTGTGGATGCATTCCAAATTCATTATATAACTACAGAAAGTGAAGACTGTCTCAGTGAGAGTGAGGTGCTAACTGACATCAGATCAAAACTAAATTAAAACTACAGAAGTGGGTCATGTTGCGTGATAAAGGCAATATAAGAATTGCATGTCAGGCCTTAAACTCCAGAACCAGCCTGAGTTCCCTTAAGGGTCTTGGCTCCTTTAGCCGCTGACATTTACTCATTCTGACATGTTCATGAAATCACCTTGGAGCTGAATAACTTTTTTTGTCAGCAGTGTTTTGTTCCACTGTCTCATATATGGTTATAATTTCAGATTTTATCAACTAAAATGTTAAGTACAATGTACATGTTCTGGTGTTTAGCAACCTCTGCCAAGAAAGCTTTGAATGGTCTAATAAAAAAAAAAAAGTATATAAAAGCACTACACATTTGATATGTGGACATAGTCTTCATAGAATTTGGAAAACTGTTTACTGAAATCTTGCTCTGGCTCTCAGATTGTCTTCCACATCATTGGCTGTTGGTGTCGATGTGGATTATGCTGGTCAGCCCACGGTCATGCTGAAGAATGGACTCTACTGCATATAAATCAGGTGACTGCACAAGTGGGGGGTTCTTCTCCAGCGCATCAGGACGGCACAAAGCCGAGCAGCCCTCAGACGCACATAGACTCGACTGGAAACAAGGACTTCAATTGTCTTATCGCATCTTCTTTTTTAGGGGAATATTCTAGACTTTTATTATCCAGCCTTATTGTTGAAAGTGTTGATTTGTAGTAAATTTTGCTTTTAACACTTTCCGAAATTGAATTCCTGAGAAGTCAGAATGCTGGATCCACTGGCAGAGTTGAGAAGAACCGGAGGATTTAGGCAATGTGGTGGCCGGTTGTCCTGGCAGATACGGTGGGTCTTGTACAGCGTGTGCGTACTGGCGGTAATAAACTGTGCCGGCCTGGTGCTGCTCCTGGTTCAGCAGAGAGAGCTGTGGGCTCATCTGACTGAGCTGGAGAGGCAGATGGTGGAGATATCTCAGAGCTCTGTGGTGGAGTTCATGACACAGGTGAACGAAGATGAGGCAGAGTATCAATACTCCAGAAACAAACGCAGACGGCAGCATCGAGGGACACGACCCTTAGAGGAGCATGAGGGGAGTGTGGGAGAGGAAGTCTTGGGAGATTTTCAGTATCATTATCAGCAGACGCATGGGCCGGTTTACCAGCACAAAACAGAAGAGCAGGATGGAATGATGATGATGATGACTTACTCCATGGTCCCAGTAAGAAACTCATGCTGACATGATTGATTTATTTATGTATATTCATTTCAATTTTCCACAGCAAAGTGTGGATAAAATGTGGACCTGTCAATCATTCATTTTCAAAAACACAGTGATTTCACCAAGTACGACATGTTCCTGGATCAACATCTTTGTTGATCCTGGAACAATATTCCAATCAACCAATCGGATTTGAGGGACAAGTTTACCACTTATGTCAAGTTTAGGCTTGCAACCAGGGTTAGGTTATTCACATATCTTTCCCTCTGATTTTAGGGATAAGTTATGGATTAGGTTTAGGGGTAGGAATAGGGTTAAGACAAAATTTTCAGACAGGAATGTTGTTCCAGGATCAACAAAATATGTTGATCCAGGAACATGTCTTACTTGGAATAATCACGGTGACCCAAAAACACCTTTACAGCATCATCATGCTGTTTTCCAAGCTGAAAAAAAAAAAAAAAAACCCCTTACCTTATAGTAAAGCATTTTTTTCTGTAGGTTTTTTTCCCCCTTCTGCTTTAACTGCATCTAGCTTTTAACTGTATTATGTCTGAATTTCCTGATAGATGGAAATGTTTCTTTAAAAAAGATAGTTACTATATACACTAACATTTTGCATTTTAACATACACTCTAACAAAAACATCCATATGAAAACAGAAAGGTACTAAACTACTAGTCATTTTCTGCCAGGAGAATAACCATTAAGTTTACGGACATTTTTTTTAACACAACACAATGCAACAAAATGCAATACATAATTCAAAATATGGGTAAAATACTGGTGAAAAAATCAGTAGCCAACGGTAAAAAAAAAATCCTTCATAGGAACACAGTATATTGTGCCCGAAATATATAGACTTTTCTTTGAATATAATGAAGAAATAATATATGATTTATCTGTTGTAGATAGCTTTTCATTAATACATTTACAGCTTTGTTTTCTATGTCTTCTATTCACAAATGAACTTATGGTAAATGTTGTTTCACTCCTTTAAATTGATGTTTCTAGATTTGCTTCAGTGGTTACATAATTGCATTCTTCTAGATCGTAAAGACTTGACTACAATTATAATATATATATTTTTTAAACAGGTAAAGATTCTGCTGGACATTTGCAACAGTTCTAAAGGAGTCTGTCTGACTGGTGAGCATTAGGATCTATTGGGTCCTTTTTATTTTCATGACTTTTCTCCTGAATCTATTGTCTTTAAGTTTACAGTTTGGTTTGTTTTTGGCTTCCACAGGGCCACCAGGACCACCAGGAATTCCAGGTAGGAAAATAAATTCTAATTTTGTTTTTATGGGTTATATACTACAAGAAAAATAAAAGAAAAAGAGATGCATATTACAACAGATATTACATTTTGCATAAATTACAGGCAGTACAAAAATATCCCCATGGTGTATACATCTTTAATCTTTAAAGGGTTAGTTCACCCAAAAATGAAATTTCTGTCATTAATTACTCACCTCGTTCCAAACACGTAAGACCATCATTCATCTTCGGAACACAAATTAAGATGAAATCCGATGGCTCAGTGAGGCCTCTATTGTCAGCAAGATAATTAACACTTTCAGATGCCCAGAAAGCTACTAAAACATATTTAAAACAGTTCATGTGTTCATACCTTAATATTATAAAGCAACAAGAATACTTTTTGCGCACCAAAAAACAAACAAACAAACGAAATAACGACTTTTCAACAATATCTAGTGATGGCCGATTTCAAAACACTTTTACGAATCTTTTGTTTCGAAACAGTGGTTCGGAGTGCCAAAGTCATGTGATTTCAGTAAACGAGGCTTCGTTACATCATAAGTGTTTCGAAATTCCAATAGTTCACGTGACTTTGGCAGTTTGAAATGCGATCTGAACCACTGATTCAAAACATTCGTAAAGCTTTAAAGCTGTGTTTTGAAATCGGCCATCACTAGATCACTTATCTTGCTGGCAGTGGAGGCCTCACTGAGTCATCGGATTTTATGTGTTACCATTTTGTTACCGTTTTTTTTTTTTTTCTTCTTTGCATTGCGGTAATGAGAAATGGGAGAATGTCATAATGGAAAATAATTTTTTTGCAGCCATCCTCATAATAGGCTTCATTGTATTTTTTTGTCTTCAGATTTTGTTGTGAAATACAGAATGACACTGTCATGTTCTTGACATGTTTCATTCGATTCATCTGGATACATCATTGAACTTACACATACATTATGTAGTATTCCAAATAACGTGTTCCTCAAATAATGTCATTTTTGTGGAATTCTAGGCTTGCCGGGTGAGGACGGAATGCCGGGGTATAATGGAACAGATGGAATTCCAGGGTTGCCAGGAGAGCCTGGAGCACATGGAAAACGAGGAAAAAGAGGTCAGCTGTACGCAAAAGAACATGGAAATCCATCATGCACATGAATGAATTTAGTCAAAAAAAGCCTTCTGAAAGAAAATGTCCTCTTTTCAAAATTCGGCTGCTTTCCATGGCTTTTATTATCCACTCAGGAAGAGGAGAGGGGAAATTTATCCTGCTTCAGTCACACAGCAGGATTCAGAGATTTCCCACTGAATAAAGCAGAGCTCATGATAACAGCTGACTGACTGCTCTGTTCTGAGAGCACAAGAGCCCACAGACATTCTAGAAGTATCATTCAGCAAATCAATTACGAAGAAACTGAATGAAATTCTTTGTAATGTGGTGGAAAGGATACCGGAAAATATTTGAATACAGTTTAACGATGATTTCATACATTAAGTTTCACTTTTACAACAACATAGCAAGTGATTGTTTATTGACTAGTTAGATGTTACGATGCCTTGCAACCAACCACCACTCACTTCAATCCAGAAAATGTATCTAAATATTCATGCAGTGTTGGTAAGTTTATTTTAAGGTGTAGTTACATGTTACATATACTTACTAGAAATAGTCTAACAGTAATTTATGTATAATTACAAGTGACTAAACCTAAAAACTAGTCTATGTAGTTAATTATCCAGTAACATTACCCAGTTCCTATTTATATAATTACACTGTAACGTCACCATAAAATAAAATGTAGCCTTAATGTGTATTACATGATTGTAATAATGTAATAAACGCAGGGCTCTGAATGATTTGATAACTGTGTAGCATGGAGCTATGAATGTGATTTTTTGCTTCTCTGTGCTTGTATGCAGGTCCTCCTGGTGAGAAGGGTGAGTCTGGTGAGAAAGGAGAGCAAGGATATCCTGGACCCCCAGGACCTCCTGGAGAACCGGGCGAACCTTCAAATGATGTCATTGTAGAGGGTAAAGACCATTCTAGTTCTGTGGGAAAAAGTTAATTAGATATTTTAAGCAGTACAGTATGTGAGGCTGTGGATAAGTAGTTGTAGCTAAAGGGTCTTGTTAGACATGACTAAATGAGCAGCACTTTGTTGCTTTTATAAAATGGCTTCTGCATGATAAAGTTGTTCAGAACACATTTTCATTACTATGTTATTTTATTATGTAAGTCCTGCCATTCATATGGATGTTGATCGCAACAATGTTGGTGTAACAAGTAAGCTTTGTTTTAATCTGCAGGTCCACCTGGTCCAATGGGTCCTTCTGGTCCAATGGGACCCCCTGGCCTCCCAGGTCCTCCAGGTCCCCCTGGGCCTCAAGGGCCACCTAGACACAGGAGCCACAGAGCACATCTTCACATGGGGAAGGAATCTGTGGGTGAGTGAGTTGGGACTGAAAATGACTAAATTGGTGAATTGTGCATATTCATGTTTCAAAAAGAGAGCATTTTATGTTTCACAATTTGACGTTTTGCTTTAAATAATTTAAGAAATTATGAAAAAGATACATTTAAATTGAAATAAAATTGTAAACTACAATTATAAGTAGTTGTGCTCCATTATTTTTTTCTTAAATTCTTGTATTACAGTACTGTAATACATTTAAAAAATATATTGTTTTGTATTACAGGAATGAGAATTAACATTGATAATAATAAGTTGTAAAACACTAAATATCCGAACTCATTACGTTATTTACAATGGGATTTTCTCCACAGCATTACATAAAATTGGATTTTGTCACAATGCAAAAAAATCTTAATTTTCAATAATCAATTTACTAATTTTTTTTTAATGCTGTTAGTCTTTTTTCCCTTTTGAATTTGGGTTGAAACCAGTAACCAACCATAACACCCTAGAAACCACCAAGAACCCCAGCAAACAACCACCACTCACTTTACTTCAGAAAATGTATCTTGATTATTATGTAATTTTGATTACATTTTCTTTAATGATTCAATAAATTCATATTTTCCCCTTTTGATTTTGAGGTGAAATTTCACCTCAGCATCCAAAATTGGAAGCCTTTTTTTTTTTTTTTTTTGTAACTTTTCCCCTTAAGATCATAATATGTAATATTATATGTTATGTCTTTGTTTATCTTTAGGTCACCTTAATTCAGTCCCAAATGATGATACTATCAGCCAGAAAATGGCATCATGGAAGATAAATGGTACCAACAAGAGCAAATTATATGATGTTCTACATTTTTACACTAGTACAGCCTTTTTTAAACTTTATATTGGACTGTGTTTGTGTTTGGCAGACTGTGTTATAAAGTCAGTGCAGAACCCTAGACATCTAATGAAAATGAGCAGTACGTTTGGAGCGTGGATGATGGACACTGCCGCTCATGACGATGAGAAGATTTGGGTAGCAGAACATTTCTCAGGTACTTAAGAAAGAACAAGTACAGCACTTAAACCCTGCATTTAAACTCTTGAAGAGCATGACCCCATTTGCGAGTTGTAAATTTAACCAGCATTTTTTATCTTTAATCTAAATGCTGTCACAGAGCATGTCTTGTATTGAACCTGGAGCATTCCTTTGTTCCCTATTTAATGTTTACGAATGCCAAATTTTTCAGGTCGTATCATAAAGCAGTACAACAGTATTGCAGCGTTCCAGAACAGCAGCAGTGAATCCATTGATGTCCGGAAGTTTTTCCAAGGTTGTGGCCACGCTGTACATAACGGCTCCATATTCTACCACATCGCTGGAACGTCCAATATTGCTAAGTATGGTTGAAGACAGCATGGGTAGATTTCTTTGATTATATTATCATGGTTATACATGATTTAATTGGAAAAAAGAATGAAACAGAAAGCTTTTTCTTAAATATATCTGTAATACGTAAACTTCTTATTATGGAAGAGGATTAGGGCCAAGCAATAATAAAAAAATAAAACCATCTCAAGATTAAAGTTGTTAAATTTCGAGAAAAAAGCTCGTTAAATTTCGAGTAAAAAGTCGAGATAAAATGTTGAGAATAAAGTCATTAAATTACGAGAAAAAAGTCGTTAGATTTTGAGAACAAATTCGTTAAATTATGAGAAAAAGTTAGTTAAATTTCGAGAAAAAAAGTTGAGATAAAATGTTGAGAATAAAGTCATTAAATTACGTGAAAAAAGTTCTCGTATGAGAACAAATTCGTTATTTAACGACTTTTTTCTCAACTTTTTTTCTCGAAATTTACCTAGTTTTTTTCTCGTATATTAACGAGTTTATTCTCAACATTTTATCTCGACTTTTTTCTCGTAATTTAATGAGTTTATTCTCAACATTTTATCTTGACCTTTTTCTTGAAATTTAACAAGTTTTTTTCTCGTAATTTAACGAGTTTATTCTTAACATTTTATTTGGACTTTTTTCTCAAAATTTAATGAGTTTTTTCTCAAAATTTAACAACTTTAATCTCGAGATGGTTTTATTTTTTTATTATTGTTTGGTCCTAATCCTCTTCCATATCTTATAACTCATCATGTCAATTCTCCAATATTTTTAGGTTTGACCTCCAGACCAAGATCTTACACATGCTGGGCATTGACAACGCCCTCTATCACAATCTGTCCTACCTCCTTCAAAACTCAAAGACGTATTTCAAATTGGCAGTGGACGAGAACGGTATGTGGATCATATTTGCCTCCAACATTGACGACAACATCATGGTGGCGCGACTGGATGAGAAAACGTTTTCCGTCACCACCTACATCAACGCCACCTATCCCAGGACCAAGGCCGGTAATGCGTTTATCGCCTGCGGGATCCTCTACGTCACGGATACTAAAGACACAAAGGTGACGTATGCCTTTGACCTCCTGAAAGAGAAACCTGTTGGAGTCAGTTTGGATCTGAGGGCACCTGGTGGGCTTCTGTCCATGATCTCCTACAATCCCAGAGACAAACATCTCTACATATGGGACAGCAGCTACGTCAAATCATACCAAGTTCAGTTCCTCTCAGATGAGTAATCAGAACTGAGGGTGTGTTCACACTTGGCAGGTTTGGTTTGATTAAAACAAACTCAAATGGTGTGATTGTTCTGTTAGTGTGGTTCATTTTAATAAGTGTGAACGCCAAACCCTATTGCGCACCAAACAAGCAGACCGTGACCCCTGAAAAGTGGATTTCAATCCACTTCCAAACGAACTCTGGTTCGACTGAAATATGAACGCAACATGGACCAAAGACATAAATGAACCTTAAAAAAAACATCATGGTATGTCACATCATGCGTCCCTAAAAAGGACAGAATGCTCAAGAGTACTTGTTTTTTCTCATCATAGTGGTCCCATTACAGTTTGCTGTAGGTGTCAGAACCGCCGGCTCCTTGGAACAGATCTTCGTTTGTGTGTAACGGAGGAATTCCTGGTGCTGTTTTGACTCTTTTACATGTTTCATAAGCAGTTCTCAGCTGGTAAAATACTATCATATTTACGCATATACAGTACAACAAACGCATTTAGCCCATCACACAGTTTTGGATGTTTGGTAAGTTCAGTCGGAAAATGTACATCATAAAGGAACCAAGAGAACTAAACTACAAGTGTGAACACACCCATAATTGGAATGCTTTGTGTTTTTTGTTTTGTTTTGTCATGTTCATGTATATTTATAAGCAAATAATAACTAATGCTTCAGTTGTTACCCATACCATTTTAGTGATACCTGTAAGATGTTCATGTAAAGTATATGGACACTTAAGCCATGCTTAAATCTCAATATCACTGCATTAGAAATATCAAACCTGCAAACAATTTTGTAAAGTCAGCTTGCTTTTCTTTCTTTAAAATAAATGCCACTTGGTTTGATAACTGTTACCTAATGTAATGATATTCAGGCATTTTTTAACATGACTTGAGTATTCAAAAAAACATTTTGGGGCTACTATATTTAAGTAATATTTGGTATAATGTTTCACTTTTAAATGTTGGATTTTCCTTCTTTTTGGCTTATATGCATTTCATTCTCTTGTTACATGAATGAGGCCAAATGTGTGTATAATAAATGGAATCTCTATGTGCGTCCTATGAATTTAGTCATTTTTTGTAAAGTTTGTCTGCCTTTCTTCAGTCAAAAAGACATTAAGGTTTTTGATTAAAACATTCCAGGATTTTTCTCCATATAGTGGACTTCAGTGGGGTTTAACGGGTTGAAGGTCCAAATTGCAGTTTCAGTGCAGCTTCAAAGGGCTCTACATGATCCCAGATGAGGAATAAGTGTCTTATTTAGCGAAACGATCAGTCATTTTCTAAAAAAAACTTTTTATATACTCATACTTACATAACTTATATAACACGTGTGACGTAGCCGGAAGTACTGATCCAGTGTTTAAAAAACAAATGTGGAAAGACCAAGTCAAAGGTCCTTTACAAAAAAGTGTAAAACAATGATGTCAAATGATTTTGAAGTTGAAGGAGAAAATGAGATGGTGTTTTTCGCTCTACCGCGATACTTCCTACGTCACGCGTGACCTTTCCAAAGTGATAAAGTAATGCGCATCGCAGAGCAGTGCAAGACGAGCATCTGTGGTTAAAAAGTATATAATTTTTTTTTTTTGGAAAATGACCAATCGTTTCGCTAGATAAGACACTTATTCCTCATCTGGGATTGCGTAGAGCCCTTTGAAGCTGTACTGAAACTGCAATTTGGACCTTCAACCCGTTGAACCCCATTGAAGTCCACTATATGGAGAAAAATCCTGAAACGTTTTCCTCAAAAAACAATTTCTTTTCGACTGAAGAAAGAAAAACATCTTGTATGACATGGGGGTGAGTAAATTGTCAGGAAATTTTAATTCTGAAGTGAACTAATACTTTAAGGATTTTCAAGTAGAAAAAGTCAACATGAAACAGCCGTTACAGTGCTATTTTTCTTCCTTTCCTTGACCCATCTGAGAAAAACCAACACCGGTAGACTCTATTTTAGTTTATTTTGCTATTTTCTAGTATTGCTTTTTTATAATTATTATTATTATAGCCAACTGGAAAGTCATTTCAGAGGTGGAGTAAGACAAAAATCATATTTCTTGGGAAATGCACTGCTGAACTCTACATAAGATCAGACACGTACATTAAGTAAATAAGGTAAATTTTGATTTTGTATTGACTTATAGATGTTGTGTTACACTGCTAGCTTGTATGAAACCCAAAATATATTTGCTAAATATTGTTTAATTTATATTGCATGAATGTATGTGTATCTACAAAAGACTGGAAATCCTGAAATAAACCCTGAAACAGGTTAATCTAAAGATGCGTTGAGTTGAAACAGTGAAGGTAAAATGGCTTAATTCAAATAAAAAGAATTTATTCAACTTACAAAGGTAAAACTTTGACCATGACAGAACTACCTGTTCCTTCGGAAATATCAACCAGTGTTTTTGGGGTTTGCATTTTCACACACGCAGACAGATCAGGCTGTTCAATAAATACACATCAGACCATCAGTTGAACATTTAAAATACGTACAGTTGACATGGTGCCCAGCAAATCAGACAGAAACACAAATATGATTTTAATAAATACCACATACATCAAACCAAATATACGACTATTCCAGCAGTTAAGATAAAATCAAAAAATAAACTAAAAGCATTATTATGTTTGTACAAGCTATTGTTGTAGTTCAATCTTATATTTATATATATATATTTATATATTTATTCATTTAAAACTATTTTCACTTTTTACTACTCGGCCACACACAGCCAGACATTCATTTGTAAATAACAGTTTCCTCTAATAGAGCTTTTACCACTTGTAACGTAAGATTGTTATTGTTTCCCCAGATCTGAGTGCAAATATTTAGAATAGATAAAACATGAAAAAATAAATATGTAAATAAATAAAACACAAACCTATTCAGTGTTGCACTTTGTCCCAGACATCTAAAACAAACCATACATTTCTAAAGCTAAATATAAATACAAGCTTTTGTAAAAGAACAAACAAAACAAAAACAAAAAGAGACATCAAGTAAAACAAGCAAACAAATGAACAAATATTTTGTGCAAAAAAACGAAACGTCGTCTGTTAAAAGTGAGAATTTCAGGGCTTGAAAGATGAAGAGGTGAAACACGTCATTTCCAGAAGCAAGCATCATCGTCTCGCGTGGAATGTTTAGCTGTTTGGCTGCTACGGAAACAAGCGTGTCAACAGCAGCATGTGTGCGCGTGGAAGGAAAGGGGGTGTGTCTCTGGGGCCGCGGCGAACCGCCGGGCCGCCAGGGTACTGTGCCATTTTACACTCCGCAAATACATTAGCAGCCAAGGAGAAAACGTACAGTAAAAATAAAATCCAACAACTGGACTTACACTGATAGCAGAAGCACAGTGCTGGTATTTTAGATGCTAAAATGGCCACAAAATGAAGACACACACATACACACTTAAAAATGGAGCTTTGAGCACTTTTACAGAGCACGATCAATAACCTGGGAATGGAGTGCGATGACTCAAACAGCTCATGCATACGGCTTTCCTACGAACACATCATCCGGATCCGTCTCCGGAGATTACAGTAGTCGACTGTTAGAATTGAGTGACCTCGTGCGTGTTTTCCAGTGTCTCTATTGGGGGCGGGGTGGTAAAGAGATTCTGCAGCGCGAGATATTTGTTACCGGTTTACAATTCACAGCTAGGGAAACGCGGAGGTGCCGATGAAAGCGTTAGTGTTCTACGGCAGCTCCCGTGTTAGAGGATCTGGAATATACTGGCCGGAATGTTGTAGCGGTCGGGAAGGACCCTCATCTTCAGGGTCCCGTCGGCTCCACAGGTGAAGATCCGGTTACCTGGACAGGTTTCGATCTGCATCACCCCAGCGCCGATGTTTCGGAATATGGACTGTTTAGCGTGCTCGGTGCTGAAGGAGTGCATGAGACTGTTACCCGCAAACTTCCAGACCTGAACCAGAAAAGGGATTTCATAATTAGTAGTGATGCAACAAAATACACTTTTTGCTGAAACACTTAAATTAACGTTTTCATTAAATAATTTATTCAAACATACATTAAATAATGAAAACAATAGGTTAAGAAAAAATATAATGAATATTGACACTCTAAAATGTAATTCAGGGGACCGTTACCACAACTTAAATAAATTCATGGTTGCAAGTTAAACATTCTAATTTATTGATTTAATTAAACCTTTTAAGTTGCAAACATTATTTTGTTGAGTTCTGTTAACGTAATAATATTGATCATTACATTAACTTATAATGTAACAAACTGAATTTTTTAACAAAAAACAATGCAAAAATTTAAGATCTAGTAACTTCATGAAATTTTTTTGAGTAATCAACTTAAAAAATTGCATTCATGCTGCAAATTATTAAGTTCCTTTAACTCAACGTCGTTGGATGAACATAATTTCATTACAAGTTGAGTCATAACTCAAAACAATTGATGCAAACTTATTTTTTAGAGTGTAATGTAGTGCTTTGGCAAAATGCTCCTCTCTAGAGTCTTTTTTTTTTTTTTTTCGCTAACTAATAAGTTTATGGATATTGAATGGCTTTCCTGAGGTAAATGTAACATAATTTACGTCTTTCTGTGGCTAAAACTCTGAACGATTACATGAGACATAAGTTGTACTGTATCTTTCAACATATCTTTTGATGTTCATTCATGTTTATTTTGTGCTATAAATAGTAGTAAAGTAAGAGATGATAGGTTATAGTGTGCAAAGTACTGCCACTGTGCTGAACTGAGGCAGCAGCAGCGTTCTGTCACGCCACATTAAATAGTGTCAAAACATATATTATTTGAAGTTTATTATAAAAATTACAATTTGAAAGTTGAGACTTTTTATTCATATTAAAAGTAACAAAGCACAAAGCTTATTGCGTTTAGGATAGAAGGTGCTACCAATAATGTTTAGTGAAGTTTTATTCATGCCAGTGCTTCCCAAACTGTGGGCCGCGGCCCCCCGGTGGGCTGTAGCGGTATTGCAGGGGGGCCGTGGATAGGCTAAATCAAGATATTAAAATAATTAAAAAAATTAAAATATTCTAATTGTTCTGAAATGTGATTTCTTCCCTCCTTATTACACAAACATAAAACATATAAAAACATTATTTTTTCACATTATAGCAAGGTGAGATACATTACTTATTTTCAAACTGACGTCAGTTACTTAGCAGGAATTCACAGTTGGTCACAATTAACCTCCAATTCAATAATGCCACGGTGGAGCAGAGGATGACAATAACCCAATAACAGACCTAACTGCACTTCAAGTAAATGTAAAACTAGTAAGTAGCTACAGTACATGTATCCTGTATGAACCTGAAAAGTTCATTTGCAAAAAACGATAAACGCCATTTTAAAATAAATAAATAAATAAATAACTGACTGCTGTGCGTGTGCATTATTCTCCACAGACTATAGCACGTTCTGAACTCAAAATCCGTTTTGTCAAAAAGCCGGTATTTTAGTCAAAGCTGACTAAAAGTGATCGAGGATTTATATTTCGACTCCTGCAAGTCCTTGTACACCTTACACGACTTTTACATGCTGAACCCTTGTTTGTCCTTTTGCGTTTGTGTATGTGTGCGCGCGCGTGTATGCAGAAGTGCGTGGATGCGTGTGTGTATGTGTGCCGATGTTAGCGTGTTTGTGTGCACGTGTGTTTGAGTGCGTTTTAAATTACTTGGTTTTGTTTAACTCTGAAACATGAAATGTGGAGTTGCTTTTGCCAAAAAACGACTGTTGGAGTATTCTGCTTTTGCTAAAACTTTTAATTTTTTTTTTTTTTTTACATACTTTTAATTTTGTAAGTTACCTGTATTTTTTGGAGTTATTACTTAATCAAAACAACCCAACTGCAGTTTGATTGATAAAAAACATGATTTGTGAGAATTCATAAAAAACGGAGTTATCGGTTTTTGCAAATGAACTCTTCAAATATATTTGTAAAGAATGTTTACGTCATCTTTCACAGGAATATAAAAATATTACATTTTATGGTAGTTTCTTACAAACTGAAAAAGAAATTCTTACAAACTGGTTAATAAATGTTGATAATTTTGTGCAAAGAGACTTTATGAAATATATCTAATATACCTATATATATATATATATATATATATATATATATATATATATATATATATATATATATATATATATATATACACACTACTGATCTATATATTTGTTTATAATGGGCGGGTTGGGGGGGTGGGGGGTCGTGGAGCTTTTGCTATGTTTTGGGGGGGGCCTTACCACTCTGAAGTTTGGGAAGCTCTGATTCATGCATCAACTGAAAACAGACTAAAAGATCTTGGTTCATCAAAATAAAGATGTATTAAAAATGACAAAGTGATACTGTCAACTCAGCCCTAACGTCCACACAGCCGACATGTTTACCTGTTGATGCTTATCTGCATTGCTTGCACAAAACAGACATTAACGCAATCAAAGTGTTTAATTGGAGAAACACTAATTAAACAGCACCATTTTGATCACTGGTTTCAGTCCTCCAAAACAATTTGATTGCATTGTAAATACAATCACATATTGATTGCATTTGTTATAATAATTAGGGAAAAATTTAGAGAATCTACTGATAGTGAGCCACAGACAAAACATCATAAATGGTACTGCTTGCTAGTTTGTAATTTGCATAAAGATAAAAAGGTAGGCTATTGCTTGCTAGTTTGTAGTTTTCACACACCCTACTGAAGACGACAGATGCTGAGGAGGAGGAGATCTCAGCACTGACTTGGTGAGAAACAAAAAGATCATTCATTTGGTAATTTGGCGATACTTTAAATTCAGTCTATTTTTTTTGTTATCAAATATTAAATGTAACTGCTTTTTATGCTTTTAATCTAAATATCCACCTGTGGCAACATGAGATGATTAAGGTAAAGTGCGTCATTCTAGGGAAATATACCTTCATGTTCCCTTCGGCTGAGCCGGTGACAAAGAAGTCCTCAGTGGAATCCATTGCCAGTGCTTTGATGGCCGAATCATGTGCCTGGAATGTGTGGAGCAGCTGTCTCTGACGGATGTCAAAAATACAGACGAATCCCTTCCTGCCGCCCGTGATGATCAGCTGCTGTTTCGGAGCATATTGAAGAACTGTTGCACCATTCTCATGGCACTGGAATGCTGGATATAAAGAAATACCAGAATAAAACCAGGGTATCTGCAGAGTTTTAATTAGTACTGCATCTCAGATTCTTAAAGGTGCAATAGGTGATTCTCTCTTTGTTATACTGGTTAAAAGTCTCCACATATCTTGATAGGAGTCACTATGTTAAACAGTCTAAATGTAGTTTTATAAATATATATTGTCTGTGGAAGATGACTATAAAATGTTCATGCAATCTTTATATTCCTTCCGAATGAAATAATACAATGTCCTACCTGCCTGTGAGCGTATGTTTTTACAGTGGTGGTCAGAATTATTGGCACCCTTGGTAAATATGATCAAAGATGACTGTAAAAATAAATCTGCATTGTTTATCCTTTTGATCTTTAATTAATAAAATTAGCAAAAATATAACCTTTCATTGAAGGAAAAAAAAAAAAAAAAAAACCACACTATGAAATAAATGTTTTTCTCCAAAACATTTTGGCCACAATTATTGGCACCCCTAGAATCTTTTATGAGTAAAATATCTCTGGAGTATATTCCCATTCATATTTACATTTTTTAGCACATCAGGGTGATCATGAACATGAAATTGTCCAGCCATGACTTCCTGTTTCACAGGAGTATAAACATGAGGAAACACAAAGGCCAAATTCCCTTAATCCTTCATCACAATGAGTAAAACCAAAGAATATAGTTCTGATGTGCAGCAAAAGATCGTTGAGCTTCACAAAATAGAAAATGGCTGTAAGAAAATAGCTAAAGCGTTGAAAATCCCCATTTCCACTATCAGGGCAATAATTAAGAAGTTCCAATCAACTAAAGATGTTACAAATCTGCCTGGAAGAGGACGTGTTTCTAAATCGTCCTAATGCACGGTGAGGAGGAGAGTTTAAGTGGCCAAAGACTCTCCAAGGATCATAGCTGGAGAATTGCAGAGATTAGTTGAGTCTTGAGTCTCAGAAAGCCTAAAAAAAAAAAAAAAAAAAAAAAAAGGATCAAACAGTACCTACATCCCCACAAGTTGTTTGGGGGGTTCCTCTGCTCTCATCCAGAAACAATCTCCAGTATATTCAGTTGTCAGACAAGACTGGAACTTCAAACGGGACCAGCTTCTATGGTCAGATGAAACTAAAAAAAAAAAGAGCTTTTTGGCAGAAAACCCACCAGATGGGTTTGGTGCACACATGGATAAAAAGTACCCCATGCCCACGGTTAAATATACTGCTGGATCTTTAATGTCGTGGGCCTATTTTTCTGCTGGAGGTCCTGGACATCTTGCTCAGATACATGATGATATGGATTCTACCAAATATCAACAGATAAAAAAAATCAAAACCTGACCGCTTCTGCTAGAAATCCAATAATGGGCCATGGTTGGATCTTCCATCAGGACAATGATCCAAAACAAACATCAAAACCAACACACAAATGGGTCACTGAGCACAAAATGAAGCTTCTGCTATGGTCGTCCCAGTCCCCTGACCAGAACCCTAAAGAAAATGAGTGGAGTGAACTGAAGAGAAGCACCACCAACATGGAGCTGGGAATCTGAAGGATCTGGAAAGATTCTGCATGAAGGAATGATCTCTGATCTCTTGTCAGGTGTTCTCCAAACTCATCAGGCATTATAGAAGAAGAGTCAGAGCTGTTATCTTGGCAAAAGGAGGTTGCAAAAACTATTTAATAAAAGGGTGCCAATAATTGTGGCCAACATGTTTTGCATATAAACATTTATTTCATAATGTGACTTTCCCCCCACTTTCAATTCTTTTTCTTCAATGAAAGGTTAGATTTTTGCTAATTTTATTAATTAAAGATCAAAAGGATTAACAATGCAGATTTATTTTTACAGTCATCTTTGATCATATTAACCAAGGGTGCCAATAATTCTGACCACCACTGTACATACCCTCACGCACCCTGTTCGCACAGACATCATATATGTCATCAGCGATTTTCATGCTATGTAGATCGATACTTAGTCACAAGCATCGCAAACAAACAGCAGCTGTAACAAGCTTATACTGCGTTCACGCCATAACTACCATTCTGTCATGACAACTCTAGGGATATTGATATGATAATTGAGATGTATTTGGTCTTAGCGGAATAGATCTGCTACGCTGCTGCTGCAGAGCAGGTACCGAGACTTGCTACTGCCTATACTTTCACAGACATTGCTGTGAGCATGTAAGACATTCTGCTGCACATGTAACATACATGAATTAACCCCCGTAGCAGATCTATACAGGTGGAGCTGAGGAAGAAGGAGGGTTCTGAAAGCGCACTACAGACTGCTAACAGCAAACAATGCCAAATATTTGAATGTTTGAGCAGCATGCTCATTGGCCGTTGATGCAACAGCAACCAATCAGCTGTGCTGTGTAGATAATGATGCTACCAAATGAGTTAAAGACAAAATCAGCCTGCATCATCAAGAGTTTCAAGCCAGAACTAGGTAATAATTAAGAGATGGCAACCCATGACATTTTAACCGGAGCTATTCACGCTCTCAGACTCGGAATTATGCGATCCCATGTCAACAGCATCAACACTGAAATTAATCTGCAGCAGTCAGGTATAAGCTTTCTAAGTTATTTACATTCATTATTATTGTAATGTTATGTGCATTGAGACATGAGTTTGTTTTTAACACCGTCTCTTGTGACGTTTGCCGAGAGCAGCTATGTGTGCGTGCGTTCATGTTTTGGAGGAGGCGTGGCTTTGGACAGCGATTTGCAGGGAAAGTGGGATCATATGCTTTCAATGCTAACAGGCGAATGTTAGCATTTCCCAGATCTCCTATTGCACCTTTAAGTAAATAGGCTGGGGAACACATTCAACTGCAAAAGAGGGTAGCTGCAAGTTTAAAATACTAAAGACATGTTTTATTCAACATTTATTGAAAACTGGTATATTTACCAATAAATCAATACATGTGAATGATCAATATTTGATTTTGCTAATATGGTAATAATGTGTTTAAAGAAAGGCAATAAACAGTTCTTAGTGCAGCTCAGAACAAAGCCACAAGAGTTTATGTTAAATTAAATGCCAGATACAGTTTAATTGTGTAACCAAAATACCAGAAAAAAGTATGCATAATGATTCCAACTGCTCATTCAAAAAGATGAGGGAGCTAAAATACAGTAAACACTCTCACTCTATCATAAGCAATCTCTTGGCATAAATGAACAGTATTATTGATAACAAACTGTTTTGAAAGCACAAGCCTGTAGAACGTGCAACAACATCGCTTTTTGACCTTGTACAACATGAAGCTCTAACATTTATTATTAAATCATCGCCTTTTTGACTTTGATATTCACATTAGGCAGTATCCTCTTCTTAAAATGATAAATCAGACCTTTGTTGTACCATTTAAGACATTTAAGATTTTAAGACTACTTTAAGACCTTAAATTTGATCAAACTGAATTTAGGACTTTTTAAGGACCCGCGGAAATCCCTTAAACCTTGAATAACAATATATTATATATATAACAAAATAAAATAATAAAATCCCTTATACAACTTTTTTTTAATAAACGTCTTCCCTCAAAACTCACCGTGTATCATAGAGTTACTTGGAGAGATCAGAGTGTCCCATAAACAAACATTCCTGTGGAAGAAAGGGAAACATTTCCTTAAAACATTATATACAGTCTATTTATATATATTGCTATTATATACACTCTCTTTGTATATGACATTAAGATAAATCATTTAACTGACCTGCCATCGTTGGACTGTCCTGCTGTGGCGATCAGACTGGAGGATGTAATGAAGGCAAAATCACCACAGCTTTTACTGTGGCACTGCCAATTCTGAGACGGACACACAGAGATGCTTATTCCTTCATATTATACAGTCACACTGCATTACATAAACTATGAAACAAAATGACTACTTAATAGTAAAGTTAGTTTCGAGAAAAGCTCTAGTATCTTTTGTTTGCAGATGACACGTGCTTGGATATTATAAAATATCTAATTCAAAGTGTGGCCTAAATGTCACAATATTTTTGGCTACTGTATAAAATATAGCCGTTCATAAAATAAACAAATTCTAGACATTTACAAGTGAATTATTTAACGCTATGAAGGCAGACGTTAGATGTTAGTGATGATCAGTAATAGAAGGCTTGTGTGATACAAAAATAAGGCTCTTACCAAATACGGTTTGGGGTTTGAGGAAGTCTGATTGACTTGCCAGAGGCTCAAAAAGCCCTCGCCATCTGCAACGCCACACTGCAGACAGCCAGAAAGAATGGACATATTTAAGAGTGCAGACAGTATTTTCAGCTGCATATTGCATAATGATTCAAATACAGTACAGAAGAAAGAACAGAATGCCCTTTCCTCTCATTACATAACACCACAGACATTAATAAACGGCACTGACATATTCACTCTATTATGTAGACAACAGCACATAAAGAGACACTAAATGAGCCTGGAAATTATTGTATAATACATAAGTAACAGTTACCAGAGGTCAATATTTTTGGTGTGCTCTTTCAATAAAATGCTGTGTTCAAATTTAAGTTTAAATTTAAATGAATTACATTTCTGTAGATCGTATTGGTTATCAATAAATTATATCATATAAAAACAATAACATAATGATGTATACTTTATTTACATTTTTTGGTTAAACTTCAGTGTCAGATGTGTGATATCAACTGGTGTATTTCAATGTTTTTTTTAAAGTGTACACTAAAATCTAACTCAACTTAAACATGAATGAATGAACCAGTAATTGATATAATAGTCTTATATTAATGTAGTTATTATATTTGTACTTAACTTTTCTTTATTACTGAAATACAAAGTGAAAAAGATGCTTTTTATAATTCATATTTTTACAATATGATGCCACATTTTCTCAAGCATTAAGGAAAAACGTTTTTTTTTTTTTTTTTTAATTTTAATACATTTTATTTTGATCTTAAAAAACAAAAGACTGAAGTAATGGCTGCTGAAAATTCAGTTCTGCTAAAATATATATATATATGAATTTTCAGCAGCCATTACTTCAGTCTTCATTGTCACATTTTCCTTCATTCTAGTCATTCCAATATGCTTGTTTTGTGCTCAGGAAACACTTCTCAATGTTGAAAACAGTGTGATACATTGTTTTTTTTTTCAGAATATTTGATCAATAGAAAGTTCAAAAGAAATTTGAAAAATTTGTGACATTATAAATGTATTTACTGTCACTTTCGATTAAAGGTGCAATATGCAAAATTTTCTGTCCGCTAGAGGCCTATTCAAAACAAAGCCGTAGCTTGATGACACCAAGTTTGAGCGTGGAATCTTGGGACATGTGGTTTTCACCTCACAGCCGGTGGAAAACAATTGGGATAAGACTCGGGAAGAAATCATGTTCATGTTCATAATGTAGTATGAAGCAGAGCAGGACTGAGTAAAGCATGGTACTCGCAAAAAAAAAAAAAAAAAAAAAAAAAATCAAGAAAATTAGATTTAAACAATAAGACTAAACGTGTTGAGGTATATAACAATAATTAGTTTTCTGTCTATAAATATATCAAAACAGTTGTTCCCTTGTCTATTAAAACATGTAAATATTAAAGCGACAAAATAAAACCGGAAACCGAGGGTAACATGGGTATGATGATGCAATTGACAGGCGACTCCTCACACGTCCCGGAGCCTTGGTTAAAATTGCAATTTTCTCACAATTTACAAATAGTTGCAAACATTTGGGATATTGTAAGTACTCAAGTGAACAAAATATATAACACTGGCCTAGTGGTGTTTGGATATTTTACTGCAAAATTATTACATATTGCACCTTTAATGATGCATCCTTGCTGAATAAAAATATTAATTTCTTCAAAAAAAAAAAAAAGAAAAAAGTTTATGATATATATATAAGTTTATAATATATAAAAATAGTTTATGTATAGTCAACAAAAAGTGAATAAAATAAATATATATATATATATAAAACACACTCAAGTCATTTGATTTAAAGGTTTAATAATTCTGGTAATGGATGCTTCAATACCTTGTTGCCCTGCGAGTTGAAATAGAGGCGTGTGACCCGAGCATTTCCGGCCTGTCTGAAACAGATCAGCTGCTGTGGACGATTCCACTCAAACATCCTTACACTGCCATCCTGAGCTCCGGTCATATCTTCAAATATGACAAAGAAGTCAACACGAGTTTCATCAATCAACAAACACGCATGTTTGTGTGTGGAATAAAAGACACTTACAGTACTGATAAATGGGATGAGATGTCATTCTCTTCACGTTATTCAGGTTCCTCTTCATGATCTGACAGAAATTACACACACTGTTAAACACACCAGAGACATGCACAATACACTGAGATTTTTACTCAGTTTATTCATATTTTACGGTACCATTCACAGTACTATATATTCTGATTTAGCAAGTGATTTGTTTTTTATAGTTCATTTCAAATGAACCATAAATTAATAAGTATCATTACCATCTGATACCATCCATGTACCATATACCACCACAATACTCTGCAAGGTTATCAAGGCTGTTTTTGTGTTTGTTAATAGTTTGTAGCATAGCTAATTACACATTTTAAATGATCATTTGTCTGATAATTGTACTACTTGAATTGATCAGTAGCATGTAGGGCTTGCAACTACAGTTTGAAAGTAGTTCCCCAACTTCATTGTGTCATCTTTATCAGCTGTGAATGAGAACAGATTGGAGGTTGATGACGCAGGTCTGTACCTTGGGCAGCTCGGACTGTCTGCGGTTTACTCCACTACCTCCAAATGCTCTTATCAGCTCAATACAGACTCATCAAGAGCTGTGTTGAGACCACGACTCATTGTTTGTGTTCTGCTGATAATAGTCAAAAGAAAACACTGAGTAGCCGCTCTTCATCTGTGGATGGAGCTCTGTGGGAACGTGACCGGCATGAACCTGCTTCAGTGTCCAAAATCTGAGAGGACTAACAAAAATGCTTGTTTTTCTAATATAATACAAACTATACTCTAACAAATTCATGTTAATTTTTTCAGTTCAATATAATTTGTAGAGTATTTGGTCTGCAGTATCAAAACTGAATGAACAAAACCCGAAGATCATGTTCTCCAGCATGAATTGAGAACCATTTAAGGAGCTTATTTAATTAGTCAACTAAAATTTTCTTCATTTTATATCATTTATTAATTTAAAGGAGATATATGTAATAATTTTAATGTATTAATTGCTTTTTTATTGCCAAAGTGTGAAAAGCTTGTAACAAAACTTAAAAAAACGAAACCTTCTATGTGCTTGTCTATGAATGCCTGTAGACTGATTTTTATGTGAAGGACTCGGGCTGATTTTGCCACGAAAATCAAAAGGATGTAATGTTTACGTGCTCCCGAGAGCTCTTTATTTACAGATTTAATTAAAAAAAAAAAAATCCTAATTTTTTATTGTGGTCTGAAAATTGTTGGTCATGACATAGTAATAAATAATAAATTTTGTTGGTTTGTTAGCACGTGGCAGCTTCCATAGCTATTTCATGGCAAAAATCAAGTTGTTAAGTAATTAAATTATTTTCATTAAAAATCTATGTAAGTTAGGTTAAAGAGGAATGGGAAATAGAATTGGGTTAAAATAATGATTCAGATTGCTGGGAAGAACGCCTTTGGAACATGCATGTTCTATACACACACACACACACATTATTATATATATTATATATTATATATATTATATATTATATATATATATATATATATATATATATATATATATATATATATATATATATATATATATATATATATATATATATATATATATATATATATATATATATATATAAATAATAGTCATTTTCCATTCTTTAAAAAAAACAACAACAAAACAAACAAAAAACTTTCATATAGGTTACATTTCAAATAGGTTATTTACAGACCGAAAACAGTCTAACATACCACACTGGCACCCATGCTGGTCTGTCCGCTGCCCAACCAGGGCATGGAGGAGGACGCTGCCATCTGTTGGGGGGCAAAGGGACCGGTGCTGGCCTGGGCGATGTTGGTGTGAGATGAGCGGTAATCCACGTCATCAGAGCTACACAGAGAAAACAAGATGCTCAGAGCAATCCCTTCAAATCTGTCAGCTGAATGCTCCAAACACACACAGACAGGTGACAAACCTGCGAGACTCCTTGTCAAATTCTTCTCCGATCCAAGTGTAAGGCTGAGCTGCGAGAAGCATGGACACATCCACTTCCTGGACATCATGAGTGGACGCCAGCACTATTTCATTAGTGTTAGCCTGAGAAAAAGAAGACAAACACAAGTTAAATGGGACATTAAAACATTATTTTTATTTTTCTCGTTCGAAAGAGTTTGTTGTAGCATGCAGAAATAAAAAGAATTGCATTGTTGAGAGAAGAGAGAGAGAAAAAAAAAAATCACATCACATTTATATTTGAATATATTTTAAAATGTAATTTATTCCTGTGATGGAAACGCCTCTGCAAAAAAGACCGATTTAGAAAGAGATTTGGTCCCCCTTTGTACTAACATTTAAATGAATAATTTTATACAATGCACTTATTGTGAATGTGTACTTGCATGTTTTTACATTGTACTTATATTTAAAAAAAAACAAAAAAAAAATACACCTGCATGTAATTACAGCTGTAATTTCTGTAATTACATCTATACCCTGTTGACCCTTCCCTTACACCTTAACCCACCCTTAAACCTACCCATACCACCAAACCTGTCCTAACCTTACCTGTATCCCACCTCAACTGCAGCAAAAGTGTACTTGTTTTTTTTATGCAAGTACATAGTAGTTAAAGACATGTAATATAAAGTGTGACCAGAGATTCAACGTGTAGTCCACTGGAAAAACTCATGGATTATTTTTAAAATCATGAAAAACCAGTTGAGCAGCTCACAAAACAGAATAAATGGGCTCACATTCCTCTCATTCGGCACTCATTTATTATGTAAACAAGGCTTTGTACTTCACACGTGCCCCAATATATCTACATAAAACAGCAACCTTCACATGCAAAAACAATGTGTTTGGCATATCACCATGATGGGCCAGCTGTCACGCTGACCGGCACAGCCCCACTGTACACCATTTTATGTTTGGCATTTTGACAATAGGCTGCAATGTCAAATTAACAATGCTAAAACGGATATGTTGTGTGTGCGTACATATTTGTGCGTACATATTCATACAGGTATTAGTAATTAATTAATGAACTAATCAACTATATATATATATATATATATATATATATATATATATATATATATATATATATATATATATACACACACACACACACACACACACACACACACACACACACACACACACACACACACACACACACACACACACACACACACACACACACACACACACACACACACACACACACACACACACACACACACACACACACACACACACACACACACACACACACAATTTTCACAACCATGAGCTCATTAACATATGGCTGCCCACATTTACATTACATCTTTTTAGTATTCAGAAATCTGGTCTCTATCAACAACAGAGCCAGTTAATAACAGATGTAATTTGCATAAAGTTGTGTTAAAGTTACATTAGCAAAAACAATGGGTCTCATTCACTAATAATTGCATGCATTATTTCGTATTTGTACGCACAGGAGAACTTCTCACAAAAAATCTTAAATCCTAATTCACAACATGTACATAATCACATGAATTTGTACTTAACCTGGCTCTTATTTTAGTGAATTTGGAGTACTCTAAATGAGTGGACGCATGCACGAGGTTAGTCATTTGCATAAAACACGTCCAAACCATGTCCATATAAGGACTTTCCTTACAGGCTTGTGTCACTCTCGTCAGACATGCCGCTGTTTTAAAGACGCGCTCTCGCCTGATCTTTGAACAATACCAATCATGCCATTCTGACTAGTTCTCAAAACAAAGACCTTTTATACAGACCCAGATTACAGACCTCTAATGAGCCAGCTGTCATACGCGTATATCTGCATTATTCAGAGAAACTTTGGAGATACTTTAATGTAATTATAGTCTTGTTAGGATTACATTTCATATACAACTTCTTAACATGATTATAAGGCCATAAAGACCAAGTCCTTTTTTTCTGCATACAAGTGCTTTCAGTTGTTCCTATATTTGTCATAAATTTTGAATGATTTTTATACTAAATATTTGGTGAATCGTGATTTGTTCTTAAAACCATTATACGCATGCTTAGTGAATGAGACCCAATGTGATGACTTCTAAAGGTCTGAGAGAAGGCAGACACAGGTCACAAAAAAAGTTAATGTGTCGAAAACATTAAAAGTGGACGTCAAATGTCTAGAACAAACTCTCTCTATAATAGAACTAGATATAAAAATGTCCTAACCTTGTTAATTGCAAATGCCATGATGATGTCAGATTCTTTATGGATGATTTTGGCTTTGCCTCCTGGGTAACCCATATCAGCCTCCACCTGTAACACAACACACACACACACATATATATAAATACACACTCATATTAGTCTGTTCTGCTGCACTGCTGTTTTTATAATAATTCCCCAATCACATCCACACACACACAGCGGCAGTAGCAGGAAGTTTGCTGACATGCAGTTGAGACCATGTACACACCTCCACAGAAGGCAAAACATGAATTAATCGCTGTTATTGCTTGATCTTCTAAACAAGGTGTCTGAAGCAGAATCCGTCTGATAAACCACTTTCAGTGCCATCGGCGGTTAGTGAGGAAGAGCAGTGCCGAGCCAGATGAGTTAGGGAACGTGAGGAAAGAGACGAACGTGTGTGTGTGTGTGAGGTAAAAGCAGGTTAACAGAGGACAGAAGCCCAAAGCTTTAGGAGGGTTTCACAGAGAGACGAGTCCCATTCTGTGTCTCAGTACCTTGTTGTTTTTTCGAGCTCCAGTAATGCCGTTTTGTATGAGGTGGTCCACATGATCATCTAAAGACTACACAATACACACCACAACACACACAAACATTAACAAACACACGGGGCACAGCAAAAAACACATGCCCGAGTGATAGACAGATGGAGAAAAACAAATGAAATAATAATAAAGAGCAAAATGATTCTCATTTGGAGCTCAGACAGAAAGAGATTGTCTTGAGATAACATGCACATTTCCTCCAGTACTTACCCTCAACATATAAGATGGCAACTTTCTACAGTTCTATATTTATTCATTACACCACATGAGCACACAAAACAAGCTGTTTCTCTAAAAGTTCCTCCAAACCTTTAACAACAATTCAATCTCACCAGTCATACATTTTGGTTTGGGACTCATACTTCTAAAAAATATTGTCTTTTTAATGATTTTATCATTCTGGCAACAATCTTATTCTGGCCCCATCCCCATTTCATTACCCAACTCCATTATCTCACCCCTTTTATTGCTGCAGTTTGGCTGCACTATTCAATTCCTTCACTCTGGGCCCGCTATTTGTATTCATAGTTTTCACGTGACGTCACACCCTTATAGGAACGGTCCGCAGATAGACGCCTGCTTTCAAATGCTCCCGTGTTTAGCCGTGTAAAGCCGGGTGCACACTGTGTGTTTTATAATAGTCCTTTATGATTGTTGCTTGTCAGACTGTACGTTCATGATCCTCATGTCACACTGTGGGATCTCAGCGGTCATTTATGTCAGACTACGACAGTCAAGTCACATTAAAAACGGGTGTGCGCATAAAAATTTGTCAGGAGTATTACATCATCAACCCTTACACGTTCGATTATTGTGAGCTGCATTACACGCGGGACTGAAATGGTGGCTAACAAAGATATCTCTAGCGTTAATTTTGATTACAGCTTGTCTTGAAAAACAATTTGACATTTGTTTAGGAGAAGTCACACTGCAGGACTGTGTGCCAAATCTTCTGACACTGCCAGTAAAATTTGATTGCAACGGTCATTAATCGGCTGTCTGTGAACATGTTAAACTAGCGATCAAAGACAACAGATTTTAGCCTAGGATTATAGGAATCTTTCAGGATTCTCAAAATTTGTCTCAGACGACCAAATCGTGGCCAAAATCGCAAAATGTGCACCCGCCTTAAGCGCTCGGTGAAGAGTGTCATTGATGTGTTTTTACAAAATGTTTTGAAGCGTTGATCATTATAGCCAATCACAGACATATACTGTATGTTGAGCACATGAACACAATGGCCAATCAGAGGTGCTTACGAATCCACTCAACAGCGCTCAAAGGGTCACATTTTTTGGTATCAAAGTCAGTACTTTTTACAACACTAGCGTATAGTGAATCTGATATTTTAATACCATTGTTTTAGTACATTAAGACACAATGTTTTTCACGTTAAGCATTTTAGAATATACCACTGTTTTTAGTGATTGGAATACTGCAGCAGGTGTTGTGTATGGATCATATGTAGCCAAATCTTTCATCATTTTACTCATATTCTTATTTTTCTTCTTTTGAGATAGAAAATTGACAGGCCTTTAACACAGTTCTGTGGATGTTTTGTCCAGCAGGTCTCTTTACAAGTTACTTGACTGAAAACTATTTATTACCTCTCATCCGTCCCAGCACATTTTGTTACCTAAAGATTAGGGCCCTATGAAATCTGTTTAATTTTTCCCCAAATTCCGTTTTTAGTAATCAAAAAGCATGTCTAATTAATTGAAATAATGAAACATCCAATTTACAAACAATATGTTAAAAGTTTAACAAAAAATTATATTTTTTAGGGCCTTATGATATACATTTTATTCTTTACTCTCAAATTCTGTTTTTTTTTTCTTTTTTTTTTTCTGTTTTCTGTTTTAACTTTTCTGGATTCCATTTTAATGGTTTAATCACATTTCAATAATCAAAAAGCATGTCTAATTAATTGAATTCGTAAAAAAAACACATTTATTAATTTAAAAAGTATTTTTATAAAAATGTTTTGTTTTTTCCAGAAATTCTGTTCAGTATTTTCATTTTTCTGGCAATCAAATCTTTTAATCATGAAATTAAACTTTTTTGTCAAACAATGTGCTGCACAACCAAGCATTTTAAAATTAAAACATGGAAAACTGAAAACTAAATTAAACAACAACAAAAAAAAATTATTAAACTAATTCAACTAAAACTGAGATTATCCCTTAAAAGATAGTTTTAATAATTTATTATTAAATTAATTTATCTAAATTCTACTGTGCAACACTAATATGTTTCTGTCAAGTTAAATCGAACTTTTATTTTGACGGGTTACCGAGAGCTTTGAGTTTCTCTGTGTTTATGATGATAGTTTTCTGAAACGAAGCGGTTAAATGCGGATAAAGTGACTTTCAGAGCAGCTCTGGAGACTAATTTGTGCGTTCATTTCCTCAGATATAGTGAGGCGACAGAGGATGAAAACACCGCGAGCATCACACGTACTTCAGTGTGTGTGTGTGTGTGTGTGAGGTCATTCATTTCAGAGGCACGCAGACATGCAGGATTCATATTTAAATAGTCTATTTGCAGTTTAATGTTCATGGACACTAGTCTATATCGCGATTTGATTTAAGTGTACTGACCTGCTTTTTATTCATTCATCAAAATTAATTTGACAAATTCCATGACATTCTGCGTTATATACTAAATTCTTTTTTTATGACTGGATTCTGCGGTTCCGTCCGCGTTTTCTGCATCAAGGAAATCATAGGGCCCTAAAAGTCACATTTACTGTTGTTCTGCAAATTTTTGTGGGAGAAATCCAGTTGTTTCAACTAAAATCCATATGATCAGGAATTTCATGCGAGGCCAAAAGATTTACACATGCAGATTTCATTCGCTGCACTGACCAACAGAAAGCTTCTTGATTTGAAAGAGACTTCTGCGTGAGCTGTGCTTCATACATTGCTACATTACTGACAAAGGATTTTTGTAACCGCAAAATATGGCTAATTTGAGCACCTTAACTCTTACAATGTATCCGCCCCTTGCCTTACATCATTCTTGCATCATCCCCACCTCTTTAATTACCTCACTCTGGCTCCTCCCATTTCTCCCTAAGGGGGAAACCTTCCCCCATGCAGATTTCATAATGGGTTCAAGTTGGTCGCTTTATTTTCTCCACATTGACCAACAGAAAGCTGCTTGGTTGTAATTCATACATCGCTACACGACTGACAATGGACCTTTTTGTTCACAAAATTTTGCTGATGTGATGGCAGCTTCAACCCCTTTTCTTTTCGCTTGCACTATTCCCACACTTTTTGCTGCCTAACTCTGGCCCACCTCTCTCCACTCACACTTCGATACCTACCTCACCCTGCCTACCTCATTCTTTACCTGGTTCCATTCCTTTAACGACTTCACTTAGTGATTTGGTATACAGTACCTCACTCTATGACTAGCCTTGCCCCTTTAAATATCCACCCCATTTATTCTATCAGTGTGTGGTCCCACCCCTGTGTTCTATAGTTACCTCACTCTGCTTCCTTTTCTTAGTGAAGATGTATCGAATCAAAGTCTCTTGAAGCACCTCCTGTTTGACCAGGAAATGCCACAGACGGCGAGCAGGGAAGGAGAGATGGTGCTTTGACCTGAAGAGAGAAAAAAAAAATCATGTACATTTGTTCATATTTACATAATTTTTTAAATATTCTGTAATTATTTGGTGTAATTGAGATATTTGGAGCAAGTACTTACTTGAACGGTGTGTTCTCTGGCTCTAGCATGGCTTTGTGTCGGAGTATAGCCGGCCCCCCACCTGCACTCAGGTCCGTCGGGTAGGTGTTGATGTAGTTCGGTGGAGGGCCGTCAAATTTGTTAATCTTTTCCAAGAGAATCTGCTCCCAGTTTTCCAGTGTCTTCAGCACAGCATTGGCCAGGGGAGACGTCACTGGCAACTCTAAGATAACACAAGGGAGGCACAGGAAGTTAATGATTTAATTTACCTTTTGCCAGTTTGCACGTTAAGAGTACCTTTCTACTACTCATTAGGGGTGTAACGATACGCTCAGGTCACGATACGGTACGTATATCGATACGGAGTACACAATACAATACGTATCATGACATTTTGAACAAAATGAAACTGAAATTCAAAAAAGATTTATTAAAAAAACATTAAAAATTTCAATAATTTTCCTTGTACATACTGTACAAGATCACATTTCAATAAAATAAATAAATATAAAATTTTAATAAAAACCTTCTGTATTCAAATTAACAGTTGAATAGGGCTGTCTGTCACTGAAAAAAAAAAAAATTAAATTTAACATGAACTTAGAATTATGAATAGGGGCCGTTCACATATCGCGTCTAAAAACGCGTGGAAGGCGCGGCCGCACCGCTTCTCCTTCTTTCCAAAGCGCTTGCACTCCCGTGGCGTTGGTTGTTGCTATGCAACCATGAACTGAGCTCTCCAAGAGGATGAGGATGTTTCTGCAAAGGATAAATGATTTCTAGCCCTTGCATTAGTTTTACTATGAGATATATTGATGGAGATAAGATATAAAAACCACCATGTACAGCTATGATCAGCTGTTCGGCTGAGCTTTTGATGTTTTGTTAGGGAAAGGCCATAGCTGATCGGTTGATTCTTGTCACACGACCTGCGGTGCGCTTGCGGCATTCTGAGAAGTTGAGAATTGCATGCGCGTCGATCCCATTATGAGCGCGCCTGCCGCGCGGCTACATTTGAAAATAATAACTGACAACATGTGAACGGCCCCACAGAACTTCTTAAAGCAAAGCATCGCAAGCGTCTTTTGCTTTTCTGTGAGCACAGCTGTTGCTGTGCACTGCGGTGAAAGAAAGCCACGACTTTTCTCACGCGACCATGCAAGAGACTGACATGAGAAACGTTTAAACCTGCTTGCAAGATTCAATGTGTGCCCGAAACACTTACTGAACTAGAGAGCTGGTTGAGACACACCATCTACGATAAATCGTTACACCCCTAATACTTATATTAATTTAAAAATGTGGTAGCATTGGATCTGGACAGGAAGGATAACTCTGGGAGTTGGAAGGGGTGTGTTGCGATTCTGCCTTCTCACATCGCGATACAGGTTCGTGGACCTGTGTATCGCGATTTCGGTTTCATATCGCATATCGCTACAGCCCTACTACTCATGTACCTGTAAAGTCAAGTCCTGTCAGGGGCAGGAATGTCTTGACATTGTGAAGGGCAAGTTTGACCATCACCAGGCGGATCAGAGACCAACTGCAAAAACACAAATACAATCATCAGGATATACATATCCTGACCAGTGTCTTTCGTAGTGCTCTTTTTCATGAATAATTACAATTAACTCTTTCGCTGCAGCATTTTTAATAGATTTCACAAAAGTTTCATGGCCTCCAGAATATTTTGTTGTATGATTATTGGAACATTAAACATTAAACATTGCTTTCATTAAAAAAGCAAAAAGCTGAGAAAAATCATTTTGTCAGATTACGTCTGGATTGGATTCAGAATGATGATCAAAACACAGTTGGAGCAGATTGGATTCATCAGCACCCCCAAAGCTTATACAGTCCTATACCTCGTCTTGGGTCGACATTTCATTTGGTAATGTTAGGCAGTTTTGATTTATATGCTGTTTAAAATTGATGATTGCAACATATATATATATATATATATATATATATATATATATATATATATATATATTTTTTTTTTTTTTTTTTTTACATTTAATTTGTGCTTCTTCAACTGTGTTTTGATCCAGAGATTCTGCACTCTTTCAGAAGATGCGTAATAGTGCCCCCTATCATATAACAGTGAAAACATGGAAAGCCAGAAAATTCCATCAATGGTGGGGAAGCATAGTCTCATAAATGACGGAAAATTCGGTCAATGGTGGGGAAAGAGTTAATAATTATTTTTGTCAATAAAGAATTAGTTCACTTCAGAATTTAATTTACTCGCCCCATGTCATCCAAGATGTTTATGTCTTTCTTCAGTCAAAAAGAAATTAAGGTTTTTGAGGAAAACATTCCATACATTTTATCCATATAGTGGACTTCAACAGGGTCAAAGGGTTGAAGGTCCAAATTGCAGTTTAAATGCAGCTTCAAAGGGCTCTACATGATCCCAGCCGAGGAATAAGGGTCTTATCTAGCAAAACATAATTTCCTTAAAAAAAAAAAAAAAAAAAAAAAAAAAAATTATATATATACATAGCAGAGCAATGCAAGACGAGCATTTGTGGTTAAAAATAAAATTTATTTATTTATTTATTTATTTATTTATTTTTTTTTTTGAAAATGACCAATTGTTTTGCTAGATTAGACCCTTATTCCTCAGCTGAGATCATGTAGAGCTCTTTGAATCTGCATTTAAACTGCAATTTGGACCTGCAAAACCCCAGAGAATAATCCTGGAATGTTTTGCTCAAAAACCTTAATTTCTTTTCGACTGAAGAAAGAAAGACATAAACATCTTGGATGATATGGGGGTGAGTAAATTATCAGGAAATTTTAATTCTGACGTGAACTAATCCTTTAACACATATTATGTCATATTTCATTAATTTCTTTAACCACTGTTTTAAGTTTGTTTAAACTTTTCAATTTATTTTCACATTGTTAATTAATTTCGGTTTATAAAATGCATCACATTAATTTTTAGTTTAGTTTTACTTCTCTCTGTTGCAACCCTGCTTAACTCTACTTTTTGATGTGTTATAATCTCACCTGTAAGAGTTTGGATCGGAGTGTTCTGTCATCTGTGTGTCAGAGAGGAAGGCATCATCATCATCCTCATTGTCACTAGCACCGCTCTCATCTGAGTCGTACAGCGCCCCGCTGTCAGAGAGGGGAAGGAAAGGCTGGAGGAAACACACAAACATACACACAGACAGAAAGCAATGAGACACTCTGACAAATGCTTTCTAGATTCATAAACTGAATAAATAATTCAGATTTGCATCAGTGTAAATAAGCAGTTGTTGTGGTCTCACTTTGGCCACAAAGTAATCCCACATGCTGAGCTCAGGTGGGATGAACTTCTCCTTATAGGTGGGCCGCTCTACAGGGACGGGTGGAGGTGTGGCTGGAGTCTCTTTAACGGGACGTCCAGGAACAAGCATGCGCATGTTAAACCTGCGTCGCTGTCGGTCCACGTCCTCAGCAGGAGGGGTCGGGGGAGGGACTGCTGGAGGACAGAGAAAAACAGAGTGTGAGAGACCAGTCCACTACCTACATAGCAAGTAACGGAGAAAGAGGTATGTTTGGAATGGCATACAACCTACTACTTCAGAAAGAAAGTAGTATGCAGTATTTGTACTATTCAAAGTATGCACAGAATACCCTGATAACTTACTATATGCCCAAAATATGCCCAGATTGTGAATCTCGTGGCAATGCACTCAAATCTTTTTATTTATTTATTTTTGTTTAAATTTGATAAAAAAGATGCCAAATAATATATATATATATATATATATATATATATATATATATATATATATATATATATATATATATATATATATATATATATATATATATATATATATATATATATATATATATATATATATATATATATATATGCTATGTTTTTCGAGTCAGCAAGTGGTGGCCATTGATCATATTGGGAAATAAAAAAATAAATTATATATATAATTTATTTTTTTATTTCCCAATATGATCAATGGCCACCACTTGCTGACTCGAAAAACATAGCATACTACTGCTTGAAATGTTTAGGTCAGCATACTGCATATTGTTTCACATACATTTTTACATAGCAGTATATTACTACTCCATTCCGAACACAGCCAGAGAGGTAAAATATTTTTTAAAAATGGAAAAAGTCATGCTAGTAAAGCACTCAATTTAGGAGAGAAAACTGTGAAACTGTGAGAAACTGTGAAAGAATCCTATCTGAACACACACTGATCCTAAAATGAGAGCAGATGGTCATGATTAAACACATCTACTGTACAGAGATGTGAGGTTTATCATTGGATTCAGGTTCATTACAGTTGTTAGTCTTCACAGTAGGTCGTGCAGCTGCGTCATGGGTAATAAAGCTGAGAGGGTCCTCTGTGATCTTACAGAGAGTACAGAGTGATATTAAACTGCTCACACACATACATACGACACAGCACACCATCAAGAAAACAAACCTTCCCCGTTATCCTGTTTCACTTCATCAGGTACAACTAAATATAACAAACTTAAAAACATACTTTAAAATCACCATAAAATTAAAACTGACAATTCTTGATTTTTTTTTTTTTTTTTTTTTAATGGAATACTGCAATATTTATTATAAATGATTTATCTGTTAATTCTTGTGTCCTCATAATCTTTAATCAAAATAATTTCCCCTCACTCTTGCAATGACATGTCCTTCTCCTCTTCTCTTCCTGCTTACAGGCAAAAGATCAGGACAACCTGTCACTCACAATAGCAAACCACAATGATCCAGCAATCTAATTTACAATGGACCAAATCAAGTCCCGCCCTACATTTTTTCTAGTTTGAGAAGCAGTTTCACATATGTCAGAATAGCAAAGAAAAGACTACCACAGCCTCCACTACATGCAGACTAAAAGTGCACTGTATGTTACTTCAGTGTCACAAGCCTTAAAAGGTTGGTTCACCCAAAAATGAAAATTATGTTATTAATGACTCACCCTCATTTCGTTCCAAACCCGTAAGACCTTCGTTCATCTTCGGAACACAGTTAAAGATATTTTAGATTTAGTCCGAGAGCTTTCTGTCCCTCCATTGAAAATGTATGTACGGTATACTGTCCATGTTTAGAAAGGTAATAAAAACATCATCAAAGTAGCCCATGTGACATCAGTGGGTCAGTTAGAATTTTTTGAAGCATCGAAAATACATTTTGTTCCAAAAATAACAAAAACTACGACTTTTTTCAACATTGTATTCTCTTCCGGAATCCTTTCCATTGAATTGATTCCATTGAATCCTTTCATCTGTCGGCGTTGGTAATACACTTTTACGTCACTGTGGTTGTTTTTGGCGATTAGGACATCCGCGGCATGCACACTTACGCACCATTTAAAAAAAATATAGCAATACCAAAATACAAACAATGTAGAATAGCTTAAATACAGCGTGCGTCTCCCTCAGACTGAAAACGAAGCTCGGGCGCACCAGATAACACATCAGCAGTGTCTTACATCAGCACTGCGGAGTCGTGAACCACACTCCGGAGCAGAAGGGGGTGGTAATGCACCAATAAGCTGGGTGCCAACTGCCGTAAAACAGGAAAGAAGAAGAAGCAGAAGAAGCGGAGTCGTGAACACGAATTGACAACAGACCTGGAAGAGAATACAATGCTGAATAAAGTCGTAGTTTTTGTTATTTTTGGACCAAAATGTATTTTCGATGCTTCGAAATGTCGCGGATGTCCTAATCGCCAAAAACAACCACGGCGACGTAAAAGTGTATTACCAACGCCGACAGATGAAAGGATTCAATGGAATCAATTCAATGGAAAGGATTCCGGAAGAGAATACAATGCTGAAAAAAGTCGTAGTTTTTGTTATTTTTGGACCAAAATGTATTTTCGATGCTTCAAAAAATTCTAACTAACCCACTGATGTCACATGGACTACTTTGATGATGTTTTTATTACCTTTCTGGACATGGACAGTATACCGTACATACATTTTCAATGGAGGGCAAGAAGGGTCTCGGACTAAATCTAAAATATCTTAAACTGTGTTCCGAAGATGAACGGAGGTCTTACGGGTTTGGAACAACATGAGGGTGAGTCATTAATGACATCATTTTCATTTTTGGGTGAACTAACCCTTTAAGTACACATAACACAGCAACAGCTGTGAAAGAAAAGAAATGTGGTTCATTTGGTCAAAAACTGCTGGTGAGTCGATGAGTTTAAAAATCTTTATGACTGATTAATTTATTTGTGGAAAATGCAGATGTTCAAGAACCCATTTGTGGAACCTGACACATTTTTGAAATCATTTGATTACAGTATTTTTGAAAATAGTTTATGATTGTGGTGTTTCAGATTACTTTGTATTATCATAGATGAGGTGGGGAATGTAACAAGCCCACAAAAACACACATAACTAAAAGCTTTCATTTTCAAACAGTTTTGAAAAATGCAGCTTATACTTGAAGTTCAGTATCTCATCTCTTCAGGTGTCTGTTGTATAAAGATTCTCTCTATCTCTGTATTGATGTGTTTTCTTTTGAGCTGGAGCGCATTTTATTAGCATTTAAAGCATGTTTTGATTCAGATAGTGTGGAATGTTTATCTCAAATGTAAAGGCGGACACATTTGAAGAGAATAATCACCTCAAAACATAATCCTTCAGAGGTCATGTTCAAAGAGAAATTCCTGCAGTAAGATGCGAGTCTGTGAGTATGAGTGAGGTTTTATTTTGGAACAAAGAGCTGATAGGAAAACACAGACAGATTAAATTTACTGTGTTGATGATCAAAGGATCCACTCTTTGAGCACTGCCAGACAACACCTTGACAAAACGCCAAGAGCTGACAAGTATGAAAACAAAACCTTAATCATTGGGTTTTTACTTTGTTTTATGAATGCGGTCCTTTTATGTGTCACCTGAACCACCTTCCAAGTTTAGGAATGCTAGATTTTGGAAAAATAAAATTAAATGTAAACATTTTCTGTGAAGTTTACTTAAAAGTTAGTCATTAAAATGGTAATTCCACCAAAAATCTAAACTAATTTAGATTTTTCTTTTTCATATTTTCTGACCCTTAGAATTAAACAGCTGTTATTAATGTACCCTTAAAGGTGCAGCATGTAATATTGACAGCTAATGGTTAAAATGAGTACTGCAGGCCAAATTCAAAATATTGGAGAGAGTTGTTTCTCCCGCCCCCTTCTTCTCAGACTCGATGCTCGTGCGAGTTGCCAGATTGACACGCAACAGGAATGAGTGAAATTGACAATGGAAAGCAACAAGCCTTAAACTGTGAGCTGATCAGCTAATGCAGTAGTTTCCAAACTGGGGTACGTGACGTGACAAAAGGGGGTACGCGAACAAAATGTTGAGTAGTTCATTTAATTCTACCATAAAATATTATTAAAATCGAGCATGTATTTCTAACAGCCATAATGTCGTAAATCTAGTACATTTAATCAGATTACCTCATCAGTTGCAGTCAAAAATGACTGTATCCACACAAGCAGCATGGCATGCGTATGACAGATTGCGTAGACTCCACGTTGTCGCTAAATTACTGTAAATTACCTTTGTAAAAGTGGGGATTTAGCACTTACTCGCATGAAGAACAAATAAAGACACAGATAATTAATTCATTTTGATTTAAGACTCAAACTTTTTCCGATACAAAAACATACTTTGTGTGAGGACTTATATTTAACGATGATAACAAGCAAGAATGCAATTGTTCCCAAATATCCACATGACTGCAAACGTGACATTATACAATGGGTCAAAAAATAAAACATACATTTTAAACACAGTACTGTCATATTTACTCTATTTTGCAATGAAATAATAGTTCTAACGAAAACCACAGCAGAACTACAACACACGTCTGTGAATAATTCTGCGGCTTTGAACGAATTGTGAGAGTCAATGATTCAATGATTCATTCACAGCCACTTGCTTCGTTACTGAATGACTTGATGACTCACTCATAAAAACAGTGACTTGCTGCCACCTACTGGCGGTTTTAGTTTAATATTTAAAAGTTTTACTTAATTTTACCATCATTGCATATTTCTCTATTAAACATTTTTTATTTAAAACATTATAAAATAAAGTTATTCATAAAGGTAAAAAAATGCACTGGAAAATCAAATTTATTTAAATGGTGACTGCAGTCGAAGTGGAAGGGAGGGGGGTACGTAGAAGGATGGTGATCCCCTCAGGGGGTACTCCAAGCTAAAAAGTTTGGGAGCCACTGAGCTAATGTATTATTGTATTTTTATGCTTTAGTACAGTCAAAAAATTACATACAGCACCTTTAAGAGTTCTACATGTAAATGACATCTATTATCTAACCTCTTTTTATGTGAAATGACAACGCCCCCACCAAGTTGCTAAATATTGAATAGCCATTCTATGTTAATGTTGACGAGCTTACACTTAGGCCGTGTGTCCACCTTAACGTTTTTTCCAGCTGCTAGCGTATTTTTTCAATTGTTTTCAATGAGAACGGCGCGTTTTTTAAATGCCAGGAGTGTAACGAGGCGCTGAGCATCTTTTTCACACTCAAGCGCTGAGAGCTGGGCGTTTTTTACTGGTCGCCTCGAGTAGAATAATGTTCAACTTTGAGTAAAACGCTGCGCTCATCACTGTCACTTTTTAGCCAGCCGTCCAATCAGAGTGGAGGAGGGGTGGGACAAATACAACTCCGACCAACTGTCACACTCTTGCTGTACAGCGACATCAACAAACAGAAACAAAATGGATGAGGAATTAATATTGCTGGTCTCCGAACATACATAGCAAGTAATTCCACATTGTGTCAACATTTTTAGTCTGAAACAAATTACCTGCAAAATCAGTTATAAGTAACAGTGACGCGGATATTCCATATCATAGCAACAAAGCGTCTCAACGGAAAAAAACACTGCGCTGCAGAAGCGCTCACAGATAGATGTTTTAAGCAGAGCGCCTAGCGTTTTCAGCTGGTGGACACACGGCCTTACAGTAGCGATAAAATGCTTCCAGTGTTGTTCTAAAACTAAATCTATAAAAAATTGTTTTTGGTAACTGAAATAAAGCTGAAAAAAAGAAAAGAAAAAGAAAAAAAAAATAATAGTGTGTGGTGACAAAGACACATACAAAGTCAATATGCAAAAGTAAGGTTACAGCCTCAAAATCAGCCTGGCATCATGTCACCAATTTCGTTGATTCATTATTTAAGAACTTTTTTGTAGGCATGGACTCACAATAATCAGAGCTGATTTTGGTATAAATCAGACCAACAGTATAGGAGTCAGAAAAAGTTGGTTTTCAAGAAAATTCAAAATGGCGGACAGACATTTTGACCGACTACGGCATAATTGGTATCATTGTTCTAGATATGACTCAAGAAATCTATCAACTATAGTTTCATTAAAATAGGCAAAATTAATCAAAAGCAATTAGCAATGTTGGAAATATCCTTATAAATTTTAAACACAAGGTGGCGCTATCTCAAAACGTTTTGAATACCTTTTGTGGTATGTTGCCGCTGACATAGTCAGAGTTTCATAACGATACATTAATGAGTTCATAAATACAGCATTTGACGACAAAATTCAAAATGGCCAACACCCAAAATGGCCGACATGATCAGAGCCAATTTTGGTGAAAGTTGGACTATCTAGGACAGTGGTCAGGAACCTATTACTCACAAGCCACATGTGGCTCATCATGTGGCTCACTAGTTGTCTCACCATTCACCAGCATGAGATCATTAAAAACTAAGACACATCACTAGAGATCGGTTTCCTGCAGAAAATGCAGTCAATTACAATTCCTTTGTTGTACAGCCTACCAAAGTTAATTTAAAGTCAATTTACAATAATATTTTCAAGTTGTTCCGACCAATTTGCATATTGCAGTGTTGTGCACAACATCAATCAATGGCAAACCATTTACCTTTCAAACGAGTATGCTCACACTGTTCAGTAATGACCACATTTACTTGCAGATCTGATTCTAAAAATGTTCTGTTTATACAGCAGCTTACTGTGGCAACTCGAACACATTCTGTATGAATGAGCAATCAAAGTCACAAGCTATTCTATTCTATTCTATTCTATTCTATTCTATTCTATTCTATTCTATTCTATTCTATTCTATTCTATTCTATTCTATTCTATTCTAGCGCTTGCCATGAATATCACCTGTAACCGTGACATGATTAAAGTAAATTTAAAAGACGTCCATAAAACTGGAAATTATCACAGTCAACGCGGCACAGCTTTTATACAGACAGAAGCCTTTTAGTCACACACAGATCACACAATATTCAGCTCAGAGACTGAATCTGAAACCTTCACAACACAGCCCATTTCTCCATCTCTGCAAGTTAACGAAACGACACATGAAAACACAGCACATACACACAAAACATGTTTGTGTGCAGCACAGGGCGGTTCTTTCGCACTGTATGACGTGACAGACAACAAGCTGCCCAGTCTGGTTCACACAGCAAGGGTTTGTAGAGATTGCGCTTGTGAGTCACGAAATTTACAGGTATGAGTTCAGTGATAGAATGTGATTGTCACTCCGGTAAATAACTAAACTCTGTGTGAAGGCAAGCATAAGGAGTCAAATACAAGACTCACAACAATATTCTATTGTTGTGTGAACACAGTATCTACTAAAAAAAATTATAAAATATTTCGGAGCATTAATATTAGAAGAAGCACAGACAATCCTGTTTTCCATTATATATCTTTTAAGCAATAAGCGTAATCAGTTTGGTTCCTCCATAAAGGTCTCATCAGTTCAGACAGGGAAGAACAGAACAAACTCTCTGAATGTTGACCTCAGACAGCTGGTGTGCACCTGAGCCTGAGGCACTCACCGTATCTCTACACATGCAGCGGGGAGGTCGGCTATCTCACACACACACAGACACACACATGTCCACATCTAGACTGGAGTTTAAAACAGGCTAAAAGGCTAAACAGTGAGACAGGAGGAGGGAGACAGTGTGTGTACCTGATTTATTCTCAGACTGGAGCTCTGCCTGCCTGTTTGAGTCCACATTTGCTGTGATGGTCACACACACACACACACATACACATAAGATGATGAGATGAAAATGAGACACAAAAGCAAAATATGCACACAAACACAAAAAAGGCCAGATGAAAACAAACACACAACAAACTAAACATAATAAAGTAACAAATGATGATATATAATATATGAAAAAAGAACAAACATCACCACAAATCACACAAAGCACCTCTCCACACACTAACAGGGACTGACACACATGGCCTGCCATCTAGAATATATATCGGTAACACTTTAAAATAAGGTATTAATTAAAGGGTTAGTTCACCATAAAATGAAAATTAAGTCATCATGTACTTGCCCTAGTGTTGTTCTAATGCCGTATTCTCTTCTTTCTTTTTTGGGCCAGAAATGGAGATTTTTCTTTTTTTTATTTGAAGTCCCACTCGCAGTCGTCATATTATGATCATGTTATGTCAGTAAATAGCGACCAGCCTCAAACTTTAAAAAGGATGCAAGTATCACAAAATGGTCCCATGCGACACGTGTTGTATATTATATATATATACACGTGTTCTAGGGGTATATGATTTGGTGAAAAACAAACCGAAATGTAATGCATTATTTAACGAAAACCCAGAAAAAAGCACACTAGTTGTGAGAAATCAAAATGAATAAAAACACGACATGAAATACAATCCATGTACTATCTTCTCTGAGGTGAATATATCCGTTGTGTTCATTGCAACAAGAAGTAATCACGTTCACAACTGTCATCCATCTAAGTTCCAGTCAGGAGATATTCAACTCAGTGAAGAAAGTACATATACTTTACTGTGGATTTGTAGGCATTGCATTTCATGTCGCATTTTTATTAATCTCGATTTCTCGCAACTTATGTGATTTTTCTGGGCAAGTTGGAGTGAATTGTGGCGCTAATAGAGTCTCATGAACTTCAGGATTTTCGTTAAATAATACATTAAATTTCATTTTATTTTACACACATCAAATATATGACGTGTCACATGGGACCATTCTGTAATAATGTTGTGTCATGGTCATGATTCACTGCCATTATATGGATGACCATGTGCGGGACATTTTTTTTTTTTTTTATTCTCCTTTTGTGGTCCAAAAAAGAAAGAAGGACATACAGCGTTAGAATAACACCAGGGTGAGTGCATGATGACTTCATTTTCATTTTAGAGTGAACTATCCCTTTAACTAACATTAACTAACAATGAGCAATACATTCGTTACCATATTTAGTAATTGTTAGTTAAAAAAATAAAACTGTTCCTTGTTAGGTCATTTAACTCAGGTCCCTTAAATAATAATATCAGACACAATTTTTGATTTTAAAAATGTATTAGTAAATATTAATATTAACATGCGCTAAGATAAATAAATGCTTTAGAAGTAGTTTTCATTGTTAGTTCATGTTAACTAATGTAGTTAACTAATGTTTACAAATGGAACCTTGTTGTACAGTGTTACCAATCAAATCACTGGACTTTCTTGTGCCAATTTATAAAAACTGCATCATTCACATCTTATTTCCTGTTCCTGTGTGGATGAAGTGCCGATGAGCTCTTACTCACAGCTCTCTGGCTGTGCTGTTTCAATGGTGACGTTACCGTGGTTACCAGCCTCAGTCTGAGGTGGTGCTTGGTTCACGGTCAGGGTAGGGGGATCGGAATCTGTGACCTTTACAACCTCTGACCCTTCAGACCCTGCTGCCTTGAGAGCAGCTGACAAGGGAGGAAATCTTATCAACTGGAGGACCCAGAGACTGTTTTCAAGATCGTTTTAAAAATCACATGGAACCAAAAATAGTGCTTGTCTGAACATAAAAAATGTAAACCTCTAACATAAAAATATTTAAAAACTTCTGATAAAAGCTGAATGTAAAGAACTTTATATGGACTTTCTTTACAGATGTAATGGGATGCCACATCATCAAACACCTCTGGCAGGGGTAGAAGACTCACCTGGAGTGATTTCAGGTGCCCGCTTAGGTTTAACAATGAGTTTGGCTCCGCCCCCAAACACGGCAGCCCACATGCGGTTGTTGAGGGGGTGAGCGGCCAGCCGGAAGAGCTCGTTTCCAGAGTGTGTGCCGAGACCGTGAATCAGCAGACTGAGATACACGGCCACCACCGCCTCACATAACATGACGTTCAGACGCACGTGATCATCACCCTGAGCACACGCCAACAGATTGATCAGAGACGACACACCTGGGAAAGAAAAAACATACAATGAGCAAGTGATGACTATTCACCCATCCGTCCATATATCCTGCATTTATATCTGTCCTTTCATTCATCCGTATATCAATGCTTCCTTCTATGCTTCAATATCTCCAGCTGTCTGTCCATCTGTCCAACCAATTTATGGCCATCCATTCAATCACTACTCTATCCATCCATCCATTCATCCATTCTCTCCTCCATATATCCATCCATCCATCCATCTTATCCAACCATTCTCTCCTCCATATATCTGCTCATCCATCCATCCATCCTTTTTATCCAACCACTCTCCTCCATATATCTGCTCATCCATCCATCCATCCATCCATCCATCCATCCATCCATCCATCCATCCATCCATCCATCCATCCATCCTTTTTATCCAACCACTCTCCTCCATATATCTGCTCATCCATCATCCATCCATCCTTTTTATCCAACCACTCTCCTCCATATATCTGCTCATCTATCCATCCATCCATCCATCCTTTTTATCCAACCACTCTCCTCCATATATCTGCTCATCCATCCATCCATCCATCCATCCATCCATCCATCCATCCTTTTTATCCAACCATTCTCTCCTCCATCCATCCATCCATCTTATCCAACCACTCTCCTCCATATATCTGCTCATTCATCCATCCATCCTTTTTATCCAACCATTCTCTCCTCCATATATCTGCTCATCCATCCATCCATCCTTTTTATCCAACCATTCCATCCATCCATCCATCTTATCCAATCACTCTCCTCCATATATCTGCTCATTCATCCATCCATCCTTTTTATCCAACCATTCTCTCCTCAATATATCTGCTCATCCATCCATCCATCCACCCATCCATCCATCCTTTTTATCCAACCATTCATTCCTCCATATATCTGCTCATCCATCCCCCCATCTTATCCAACCATTCTCTCCTCCAAATATCTGCTCATCCATCCATCCATCCATCCATCCATCCATCCATCCATCCATCCATCCATCCATCCATCCATCCATCCATCCGTCCATCTGTCCATCTGTCCATCTGTCCATCTGCTAACCCATCCAATATCTCCACCTATCTGACCATTCATTTACCCATCATGTGTCAGACCATCCATTCTTCCATCCATATACTTATCTATTACTATACTATAACTTCCATAATGTGAAATTGGATATTCAGTGGTTACAAAATAAATAAATAATAATAATAATAAAAAAATAAATTTTTATTTAATCAAAAGGTAGGCATTGTCTACCAATATAGAATCAGATCTGGATAAGAGTTTGTATTGTGCGAATATTATTGATTAATATTATTTTTCACCAACAGTCTGAACACCAGGGATTTTATTAAGAAAGTGAATAGGGTAAGTAGTCTTTACAGATGTTACTTTCCTCTCCACATAGAATGACTCATTATTAGATGAGGATGATTTTGAAATTGCTATTTCTCTGCATATGTTCCATGCAGTCTGATCTGATGTTTGTTACCTGGCCACTGTGCAGGGGCAGAGGTGGGTGTTGCATGTTCCTCAATGCTCTCGGTGCGAAGTCTACGCCTGTCGCTCAGTAACAGCCCCTGATACACCATCCCAGTATACTGATTGGCCTCTGCCTGGCTGCTAAACATGCACATCAGCAGGAGAGCATGAGTCAGTGACAGTGTGTGTAAGAGTTAACAGAATGGAATGAGGTTCATAATAGTCAGACAATCGAAGCTGGTACAACATCAAGCATTTTAAGGTGAATAACCAGTGAGTTTATCAGTAGTGTGTTTGTACCTGTAGCTGTGGCTGTCACACAGTGATTGGTAGATACAAGCCGATAGAGAAGCAGCGAGAGTGTGTAAAGCATTCACCTGAAATACACATGCAAATGTTAGTAGAAGCACATACAGGTTACATCTACATTTATCCAGAGGCATTTGAAAAACGCATTTTAGTTTCAAAACACTCACAGTGTTTTGAAAATGTTTAAATCATCTTAATGCACATGCATAAAATGAAATAAAAGCTTGCTGAGCTGATACAGAGACACAATACGTAATACATTTCTAACACTATTCTTCTGGCACAATAATTTTTTTTAGCAAAATATCCCACTAGCCTATTTACTTGTGTGTCCTAGTCACTCAACTCGCACCAGTTTTCAGAGAATTATTTATTCAATTCAGGGTCTGTTTAGCTTTAAAACACGAGCTCTGTCATTTTATGTCATTGTTTCTGAAGAGCGCACACCCTTACGTATTGCGCTGTGTGAAATACAGACTGAATGGGATGTCAAAACATCCCACTGCTGTATGGCTAGATGATACACAAACTATGTAAACCAGCTTCTCGCTACTAAAGTTTAAATGGATGCGGATTATAATCAAGGTAAAGATGATTGCGGTGACATACAGGAGTCATACACTAGCCTAAGCATGCATGAAGTCGTTATATTGATCCACAAACAAACTATGTATTTGCGCTCTCGACACACTGATCGCACATTGTATTTACACACAGACACATTTTATTACATTCGGTACATTGTTTCCACACACATTCAGGACAATGTTTTGATTTGTCATGTGTATGTTGCTGTGTTTAGTAATTCTGAATGGATCCTTGTATTGTAGGAGGTATATTCAGTCAGGTCAAGGAGGTTGGTTTAGGGTTTTTTTTCCCCTGCTTGTCCATGTGGTCCTATTCAGTATTCACATGTCTAAAATGTAAACAAGCTCTGTTGTTGTACACTGAATTCTGAAAAGTTTTGTTCAGGATTTTTTTTTTTTTTTTTTTGGGTAGACATAGCCACAGTTTTAATTTTCACAGTTTCTAATCTGTGTGTGTTTGTGTGTGTCTCACCCGGTCGTCCAGTATGTCTGGGTGTGGCGGAGCCTCCATCTGGACAACAGTGTATAGGATGTCATGTATGTGGTTTCCAAGGTGCAGGACGGGGTTGGCAATGACTGTCTTGGTGGGGGCGATGCTGGCAGACAGCAGGGGCAGAGTGGTGGGGAGGGGGAGTGGCGACTGAAGCTGCTTCACTGTCATTTCCTGAGGACACACAACCAATCAAATATGTGAAAAGATAATCAACCAGCCAGTTGCTTGAGAGCACAATATAAATCAATCAACATGTTGTGGAGATGTAAGGACATACTTGCTGTGATTCCTGCAGCAGGAAGAGCAGTTCCATCCTTACAGATGTCACTCCTCCACCCTTGGCCCCGTGCAGACTGCAGTAACTGAGGAATACTCTGAGCAGAGCCTGATTCTTTCTCAGCCAGGCTTTCCTCCGCTCTGCATGCAGCTGTTTCGCTTGCAGACGCCGTCGCTCCATCTGGTGACGTTCATATGCACCTGCTTCACCACGGATTTGTGTGTCTTCCAGGTCAAGAGATCCATCTCCACCCCATTTCTCCAGCTGACCTACAGGCGCTTTCCCCTCAACCTGACACAATGTAATATCGAAAACAGACAAGTTCAATATATTTAATGTTTAGTATTAGGGCTGTCAAAATGAACATGTAAACACATACATTTATTTTTTTCTTCAGTTTAATGAGTTAAAATATTTAACACAATTAATGTAGCATCTGTTTTTTCCATCATCTTTTAGCCAGCATTACATTATACAGTCACGCACTTATTCATGCAAAAGCTTTTAAACCATACAAGCGCAATAAGACAAAAGAGAACTGTGAATCTCAATTGTGAAGATGACCGGTGAAATCCTGTCACCATTTCCACTGGAAAATGTAGTTATGACATTTTTATTAAACATTACAAAGTCATGAAAAAATAAAATAAACAAACATATGGATGGATAAATTGTTCACAATAAGATTGTTCACTATAACATGCATTTAAAAAATGAAAATATATTTTTATTGCATGCCATTTTCAAAGATTAAGATATACTGCACTATACTGTCAAAGAGCTGAATAATAGTTAGGTTTACCACTCTCACACGTTCAGCGCATGCATTGGATTTTTCGAAGTGAAGAACCATTGTATTCAATTATCAGGTTCAGGGTCTATCTCAATACTGGTCAGCTTTAGGTTTTTGGTTCATCAAAATCCCAATAAAGGTTCAATCTGAGATTAAAATATTGCAATGAGATGGAGAGCACCAACCTTATAGTTACAGATATGGTGCACGGCCTCAATCTCTTTCTCAAGCCAGTTGTAGAGCTGAAATCGCAGTTTGCCACCATCCACCTCATATCCTGTCGCCAGTGTCCGCAGCTCTGTCATGAGAATCTTCAAACAGGCTCGGAACTTGAGCTGTTCGGCGATCACGTCCACCTCCGACTCACCTGCTGAGTCTTCACGCTGCAGGGCTGCTGATTTGGATGGCTTTTTGGCCTCTTCATCCTCCACTTCCGGCTTTTTCATGGTCAGCCCGCCCTCTTCATCCTCATCTTCCTCCTTATCATCTCCCCAGTCCAACTGTAGATTATCATCCTCCATTTTAACCAGTGGTTGACTCCAGTCCAGGCTGGTGGAAGAGTCAGCTCCCCAGGCCTGGCTGGGGATGGCAGGAGCACCCCAGTCAAGTTCTGAAGCCTTTCCTCCATTCTGCTGTGGTTGGCTGGCACTGATGTTGGCCACAGATGAGCCCTTACTCAGAGAAGATGCTTTCTTAATGACTTTGGGGATTTTGGATAAGACCTCAAGGGCCAGGAGTGGACAACCCACCTTAAAGTGAGCATTAGCGGTGGTGAAGAAGAGCTTTCGCTCTATCAGATTGATTTCGTCTGCACTGTTGCGTTCTGTTAGACCAACTGCAGCCACAAACCCCTCGGGGTTGGCGAAGTGCCGGCGAATGATCAGAGGGTGCGTGCGCAAGTAGTTATAGAAACTAAAGACGACAGGATTGCACGACTTCACCAGCACATCTGAAAGAAAGAGAAATGTTGTTTGTTGTGATTATTACGCTTAACATTAATAAAGTTTTTATTGGTAGCTATCATATTGTTGTTTTATTAATACTATAAAGCTATTGTATCATAATTGATCCACATTTTTTTAAGGCCTCTAAATGATCAACAATCAAAACTTAATCATGGTTTCTGTCGTTTGATTGACAGTTTATACTTACAGCAAATAAAAGGCCTTTTACATGGTAAACAAGTCTTTTTATTAAGTAAACATAAGAATAAATTGTATCCGTACTTCACCTTTAGAAAAATCATGTTAAAATGAGATTATCAAATATGATACAATAAGCTTTTGATGATTTTTTTATTTTTACATCTTTCAATCATCATCATTGAATTGCGTTGCATTATTTGTTTTGCTCCATAATAAATACTACAGAGCCTTGATCATACAACTTAGCATTTAATATCATCTAAGACTAATATTATTGGGAGTGACAACTAATTTCTATGCATTTTATGTAAATAGTCCTCTATACTGATTGATTTACATTACAATCTATCAGAATTTCATCATTCTTTTTGGCCAAATAAATATCAGCAACTGCACCAATTGCATATCATACTCATCATGATACTCAAAAAAAAAAAAAAAAAAAAAAAAAAAAAAAAGCAAACTTTTTTTTCTTTTGTCTACAGGATCAATAAAATGTTTTGGACCATTATTTCATATGTCAGGCTTTACAGGGTTAAAGCAATAAAGACTCTCACCAGGGTTCTCATCATCCTTTTTGTAAATCTGTTCCAGCAGTGTGTCCAAGGCTCTGGTGTAGTCCTTCATGATCCAGTATGCAATGCTCCTCAGAAACGGGTCAGGGTGTAGTTTGGTACATGAGAATCCACTTCCATCTCTGCTGCAACCAAGAACCTTCTCATACAGGATACCCTGACAGGTGGATGAACTCTCATAATCAGCCTCGTAAAGACGAGCAACAATCATCGCAAGCTGGATGTCCTCCATTTTCTCCAGACAAACCTACCAAAGAGACAGACCAACTTGTCAACAACATGTCATTTGATACAATGCACTTATTGTGCACATAAAAGTGTTCACATTGTACGTACATTTAAAAATACAGCTGTAATTAATTTCTGTAATTACATCTATATATATTACACTTTTGATATTTTTCTAAAACATAACCCACCCTTAAACCTAACCATACCACCAAACCCATCCCTAACTTTACCCGTTTCCAACCTCAATAGCAGCAAAAGTGTTTTGCAATTCAAGTACAGTGTACCAAGCTATTTTTTTAAGTACATAGTAAAGACACCTAATATAAAATGTGACCATTGTGACACTTCATTCACATTGTTTTTGCATTGTGACATTATTTTAATCATAATTAAGCATATTTCGACCTAAAATTCTCACTAAGTGGTAAACATTTACACATTGTTGTTTTATTTGTAATGCCTTTAAAACATGCTGATTTTTTTTTTTTTAAAGTCATTATATTTTTATGAAAATCTAAAGAGAATCACAATAAAATAATACTACCAAATGAACGTAACAACAATTATTTTCAAAAATAAAATGTAAAATGTCCAGACACATTACAATACAGGAATATGATGGTTAAACATGCTGAACTGTCATTTAAATAATTACTATTTTTACCATTTTAAAATGGCAATGAAATATGACCCAGACATATTTTCATGTGTTTAATAAGTCACACAATTATATATGATCTAATATTTGTGAATGCTAGACTTAGGAACATTAGTGATTTTACAGAACACTTTTCATTAATCTGTTCAAAATATAAATAGACTAAAAACAGAAAGCTCATTTATATTCCTAAAGTAGCTCCATTTTTACAACCTATCAAATGTTGCAATCTTCACGAGTGTTGCTATCACTGTTTTGACTGTTTGCTGTCAGACATCCAGCCCAAGGTAAACTAAAGTTGTCATATGTCCATCAAGGGAGTTTATCAGTGATGTTTAGACTAAACCAAACCACTCAGGGCTGTTATATCACACTCCACTCTTCACAGACGACCACACGCTCTATGACGTCACAAAGCCAAACCAAAAGCAGCAGACTCCACATCTAAGAGATCAACAACACACGGTTTCCTGAGAGTGAATTTCGAAATAGGATGATGCAAACCTCAATGGCATCTTTCAGGGAGCCAGCGAGCAGGAAAAACGCAGCCGACTGCTCAAAGCGCTGTTTTCCCAGGAGAGAAAAGGCGTTCTTTAAAGCCGCCTTCCTCCAGCGGTCCTCCCTGAAGTTATGACTGAAAAACTGGGTCATCTTCTCATCGTGTTGAGACCTACACAGATATCAATATATAAATAAACAAGCAGAAATTTTACAGCTCCTTCAGAAAAGAGCTTCAAGCAGCATTAAGAGAATAACTGCATATGAGATGCACCTATGTGAAGGTAACTGTGTATTTATGAATAAGAGAGTTTGAAGTCAGTACCTGAAGAGACCCCAGAGAACGGCCTTCTTCTTCATGGCCAGATAGAAGAGAGCTGCATCCAGCGGATCATTATTCCTCTGAAATGCTGCTTTGGCTACCTAATGCAAAGTAAAGAGGCAGAGATTTTCTTTTCTTTTCTTTAAATCATATTTATGAACTGTAATATCACCAATGCCATATATACTCTAACACTCGTAATAATAAAGCTTCATTGAATTGAAATTAAATTAAAATTAAATTAACTACAACTAAAATTAACTAGATTAACTGAAACTGCAGTGAAATTTTATTGAAGTGAATTAAAGCGAAGTGAAATAAAATTAAAGCGAACTGAAATTTCAACTGAACCGAGCTACAGTGGGGAAAATTATTATTTGATCCCCTGCTGATTTTGTAAGTTTGACCACTTACAAAGAAATTAAGGGTCTATAATTTTTATGGCTGGTTTATTTTAAATATTATAAATATTATAAATTGGTTTGCATTTCAGTGAGTCAAATAAATATTTGATGCCCAAGCAAAACTTGGTGGAGAAACCCTCGTTGGCAAGCACAGAGGCAAGACATTTCTTGTAGTTTGTCACCAGGAGGGATTCTGGTCCACTCCTCTTTATAGATCCTAGAAGTTTCTTGGCTGTGACTTGGCAACTCAAAGTTTCAGCTCACTCCACATATTTTCTATAGAATTTTTGGTCTGGGGACTGGCTAGGCCACTTCATGACCTTAATGTGCTTCTTTTTGAGCCACTCATTTGTTGCCTTGGCGGCATATTTGGGGTCATGCTGGAAGACCCATCCATGACCCATCTTCAGTGTTCTGGCTGAGGGAAGGAGGATCTAATCTAGAATTTTACAGTACATGGCCCCGTCCATTAGCCCCTCAATGCGGTGAAGTCATCCTGTACCCAGAGCAGAGAAACAGCCCCAAAGCATAATGTTTCCACCTCCATGCTTGACCTGATGATGTTTTTGTGGTCATAATCAGCACTTCTCTCCCTCCAAACACAGCGAGTTGAGGACAAAGAGCTCAAGTTTGGTCTCATGTGAGCACCAGATAGAGGGCGATTGATGGTTGTTTTGTATTTCTTCCATTTCTGAATAAATCACACCAACAGTTGTCTCCTCCTTCAGCAAGCTTCTTGCTGATGGTCTTGTAGCCCATTCTAGCCTTGTGAAGGTCTACAATCTTGTCCCTGACATCCTTTAACAGCTCTTTGGTCTTGCTCATGGTGGTGGAGAGGTTGAAATGGAAGATACAGATTCTGTGGACTGGTTTCTTTTATACTCATAACAAGATGACATTAGGAGTACTTTCTTAAAGTGACAGGACTAATCTGTGTTCCACTTGGGCACATAACCAATCCGTGGAAGTCAGAATTTTTGCTGGTTGGTAGGGGATCAAATACTTTTTTCACTCACTGAAATGCAAATCAATTTATAACATTTATATAAATATAATTGGTTTGTTGATATTCTGTCTCTATCTGTTAAAATAAAGCTACCATACACAATTATAGACCCTTCATTACTTTGTAAGTGGTAGAACTTATTTTCCCCACTGTAAAATGATCCCTCATTTCTTTTACCAACCTTCTCACTTCACCTTCTTTGAAACTGTATCTAATGCCCTTCTTGAAAAAAAAAAAAAAAAAAAAAAATCAGTGAGTTGTACAATTCAAAATTATTTATTTGCATTAGCTCAGAACAGGTGCATCTTTGGGCTCGTTAGCATGTTAGCTTAGCACACCAACAAAACACGAAAATAAGATTAAAACCAAGTTTTTGCTCCAAACTTACAAGTCGAGTGTTTTAAATAACCTTCTTTGATGTGATGTGGCTATGGATCAAAAATCAGACAGAAAATATATCATTGTATGCTATTCTGCACAAAAAGAAAAGCTATCTCGATTAGCATTGCATTATTAATATAATCTATCTATTATAAATACCAGACATGGCGTAAGGAACAAACCACATATCGTCACAATTGTGTATTTATTACTTTCAAAAAGTGTCGATTTGCATATTTATTGATGTTTTCAGCGATCTTTGGAACCCTGTGTTTGTTCCTGGAAGGTCACATGATATGTATTTTCTTCCTTGAGGCATTTGTGGACTAAGTGTGCACAGAGCGCCCTCTGGCTGCAGGTATGAGTTGAAAAAGTAGATGTGTGTATAAATCGCTCATATGATGACAACAGCATGTTTTGGGTAAAAATTGAATAAAAATTACACCTCTGTATAGAAAATTGACATAAACGTATGACAGTTCATCAATATTTCTCCAAATGTGCATGCTTTTAAGCTAAAAGCCCTGAGGGATGTTATTTTGTCGAGGTTTTTCATGATGATCTCACAGCTATTTTCTCAATGGCTGAGACTGACGCTCATATTTCAATGAAAAGGTAACGACTCGTTTCTCATATTCATAACTCCCGACGCATTTTACAAATAACGGATACCATACGATATTAAGAGTAAAATAGAGATTAAAAATTTAAGCTTGAGTCTTAGATCTTTTTAATGATGTATAGTTTGTCAAGGTAATTACATTACATCAAACAGTAAATTTGATCTAATTTAAACAAAGAAGCTTCGTGCATTGGCGCACCAGTGAAGGTTAACACTTTAACTGAATTAAAATTAATTGAAATTTCAAAAGAACAAAATTACATTAACTAAAGTGAACTGAAATTAACTGAAATTAGATTAACTGAATTGCACTGAAATTTTATTAAACCGAATTAAAGCAAAATGAAAAAAATAAACAACTGAATTTCAACTGAACTAAGCTAAAATGATTTAAACTAAAGTGAAAATGAATTGAATTGCACTGATATCAACTGATCTGAATTCAACTGAATTAAAGAGAATTGAAATTTCAAAAGAACAGAAAATTAACTAAAGTGAACCAAAATGAATTGAAATTAAATTAACTGAACTGCATTGGCATTTTATTGTACTGAATTATATCAAAGAAAAAAAAAAAAAAAACTAAACTGAAATTACAACTGAACTAAAATGATCTGAAGTGAAAATGCATTGCAGTGCATTGCATTGCATTGCAGTGATATCAATGGAACTGAATTAAAGAGAACTGACATTCCAAAAGAACTTAAATGAACCAAAATAAACTAGTGAACTAAAATGAACTGAAATTAGATTAACTGAATTGCAGTGAAATTGAATTAACTGAATTAAACCAAAGTAAAATAAAATTAACTAAGCTAAAATTATTTGAACTGAAGTAAAAAGGCATTGAACTGATTAGAAATTGAATTAAATTTGAACTGAACTTAAGTGAAATTAGCCGAACTGAATGCAAGCAAAATTTGTATTGAACTAGAAAAAAAAAATGCGCAATATGTTTGTGTGTGGTCTCACCTTCTCTACCATCCGCCTCAGCGTGTTAATGTTTCTGATCCACCAGCCGACGCCCACCGCCCTGAGTTCAGACCACTGTGGATCTCCTCTCTGCATGGCAGGAATCATGTTCAGCATCTCCTCCTCAGCTTCGGAATGGAACGCCCACGCAAAGTGACAAGTGGACACTCCTGGACACACAAACACAGTATAAAAGCCTATTCACCCCAAGACCAAAACAAAGATATACAACAGGTGAATGCTGAATGCAGCACTCTGGACCCCCTTAAGCTAGTCCCAGACTAAAATGTATATCTGAGCTGTTTTAACTGAAAGCAACTTTGTTTTGTCTCAAGATGCACATCAGTAATGTTTTTTCTTTTCTTTTCCATAAGAAATTTATAAAAGCTACTTAAATGTCCTAATTGAACTAAGGCATAATCCTGGCTTAATCTAGGCCTTGTCTATGAAACTGGGCCTAAAACTTTTACAGTAAGTAGGGCTGGATGATATCACCTTATGATTTTTATGAAAATCAAAATCTTGGTTAATTAAACATTTTACCTCAATTACAATTAATGAACCATTGTTTTGTTTTTGTTTGTTTGTTGCATTTTTTTTTTTTTTTCCTTTGCCCTCACAGTTCATTGACAAGGTTTGTACTATAAATATGCTTGACTATTAAAAGTGGGATATTTGAATGAAAAGAGTGCTCCGACATAACAGCTCATTTTCAGCAGTTATTGTGTCTATGGTTTGTAACATTCCTTCTAGATTTCAGCTCATTGTAAATCAGATACAGATAATTTAGCACAGTAACAGCACATTTGAATGCATTAATGAGAGTGATTGAGTGTGAATTAGTCACACCGTCTTTCTATTAATTGTGAAGCAGTGGGTTGTAAGTAGTTACTTCAAAGGTAGAAAAATATATGCTGTAACTTTTGAGTTTCTAAGCTACATCAGTGATAAATCACAGGACAGCATTGACAACGTTTGTGTGCTCCTCTCTGGGTGCGCGATCTTCACGTGATGTGCAGCTACTATATGTATGAGTGTTTGTGTGCCACAATGCATCAGCACAGTAGCTAGCTCAATATAATGATACACATCCAGTGGTCTAAAATCGCTTGAATGTCCAAACCGTCAAGCCTTAAAACACATACAATTGACAACGTTTAGTGAAGATGCAAGTGAAAGTGATCTCAAAGCTGTGTCAACTCGACGTTTGAGTTCGCCTCTGTGTTGCTTCCATTTCGCTGGACGGGGTGGAGACACGTGACTACACACGCAGCAGTAGTATGTTTTTAAGGGGAAAAGTATTCACAGAATTAAAAAAAAAATGAAATAACAGACATGGGAAAATCATGTCAGTTAGAGTTTCTGAATTTTGGTTTTGATTACTTTTCGATTAATCGTCCAGCCCTACTTCTAAAGGCCTGTTCACACCGGGACGAATATCGCGCGTGATTTTCGCTGACGTTTAATGCCTTGTGACTAAACGACGGGCACCAATGTGAGTGTGCACACCGATGCGAAAAACACGAGGCATAAAAGTGTCATTTTTTAAAAACTGCCTCGGGTTCGTTTTTTTGGTTTGATGCGCTGCATTAAAAACTGGCCGACCAATGAGATTGGCGCTTTTGTTCACGTGCGAGCTGCTGAAGTTACAGTAAAACACGACTTGGTGGCGCTCAAGCACAAAATGGTCTTGCCGAGCACACAAGACGAAGAAGAGAAAGTAAGTAGACGAGGAAGACCATGAGGAAGACCCCTACAAACTATCCCTGCGTCTCAAACAGCTCCCTAGCTTCCTAGGTCGTGTATCAGTATACCATATAAATGAATGTGGCCGAATCCCTGATCAGTGCCCTGACTAGTGAAGTAGAGACCTGATTGAGACGCACACTATGTGTGCTCTGTCACAGTATTATTTCTGTATTTTTACTTTTTTTTTTCCTTTTACATTCAAGAAATATAGCCTAGTTGAGAATGTCTGTTTCATAAATATGTTTATTTACACTGCCGTTCACTTGCACTCATATATATATATATATATATATATGCCATTTTATATATGCATTTTTTTTTATCTTCTTTAACTTTATTAATATCATATGTTTATTTGCACTACCATTAAGCACAAGCGCCACATACTGTCAGGGACTGAATTTGCACTTTCACTCGGCGCATCGCCGGTGAAAATCACTTGGGTGTGAACACAAAAAACGTCTCGAAAAACGCTGACGATAAACGCGCGCGATATTCGTCCCGGTGTGTACGGGCCTTAAGACTTGCGATTCGTAATTTGAAAACTGTTCTACAATAGCAAACCCCAAGTAGTATTTTTGTCAAGGTAATTAAATATTTAATGTATTAAATAATCTTGATTTACAACCATTTCATTCTCCTGATTTCTACAAATCCCAAAAAAGTTGGGACACTGTACAAATTGTGAATAAAAACAGAATGCAATGATGTGGAAGTTTCAAATTTCAATATTTTATTCAGAATACAACATAGATGACATATCAAATGTTTAAACCGAGTTTAAATGTATCATTTTAAGGGAAAAATAAGTTGATTTTAAATTTCATGGCATCAAAACACATCTCAAAAAAGTTGGGACAAGGCCATGTTTACCACTGTGTGGCATCCCCTCTTCTTTTTATAACAGTCTGCAAATGTCTGGGGACAGAGGAGACAAGTTGCTCAAGTTTAGGAATAGGAATGTTGTCCCATTCTTGTCTAATACAGGCTTCTAGTTGCTCAACTGTCTTAGGTCTTTATCGCATCTTCCTGTTTATGATGCGCCAAATGTTTTCTATGGGTGAAAGATCTGGACTGCAGGCTGGCCATTTCAGTACCCGGATCCTTCTTCTATGCAGCCATGATGTTGTAATTGATGCAGTATGTGGTCTGGCATTGTCATGCTGGAAAATGCAAGGTCTTCCCTGAAAGAGATGACATCTGGATGGGAGCATATGTTGTTCTAGAACTTGGATATACCTTTCAGCATTGATGGTGCCTTTCCAGATGTGTAAGCTGCCCATGCCACACGCACTCATGCAACCCCATACCATCAGAGATGCAGGCTTCTGAACTGAGTGCTGATAACAACTTGGGTTGTCCTTTTCCTCTTTAGTACGGATGACATGGTGTCCCAGTTTTCCAAAAAGAACTTCAAATTTTGATTCATCTGACCACAGAAAAGTTTTCCACTTTGCCACAGTCCATTTTAAATGATCCTTGGCCCAGAGAAAAAGCCTGCGGTTCTGGATCATGTTTAGATATGGCTTCTTTTTTGACCTATAGAGTTTTAGCTGGAAACGGCAAATGGCACGGTGGATTGTGTTCACCGACAAATCCTTTCTGATATTGCTCCACTATTTTTCGCTGCAGCATTGGAAGAATTGGTGATCCTCTGCCCATCTTGACTTCTGAGAGACACTGACACTCTGAGAGGCTCTTTTTATACCCAATCATGTTGCCAATTGACCTAATAAGTTGCAAATTGGTCCTCCAGCTGTTCCTTATATGTACATTTAACTTTTCCGGCCTCTTATTGCTGCCTGTCCTAACTTTTTTGGAATGTGTAGCTCTCATGAAATCCAAATTGAGCCAGTATTTGGCATGACATTTCAAAATGTCTCACTTTCAACATTTGATATGTTATCTGTATTCTATTGTGAATAAAATATAAGTTTATGAGATTTGTAAATTATTGCATTCCTTTTTTATTCACAATTTGTAGTGTCCCAACTTTTTTTGGAATTGGGTTTGTAAATATTGAAATATCTTAAACCAGAAGATATTAACCTCTTTGACAGAGTTGAATTTTACAACATTAACACTTATTTTCTTGTGTATTCATGTTAATCTGCTTTGAAACAATCTGTATTGTATGAAGCACTATATAAATGTGACTTGACTTGACTGCATTTGTTGGAAAAGCTTTAGCGCCAATTTATCTGAGGGAATCACTTACCACTGCATGTGCACATGGGAGTGTGATTTGTGTATATGTTTATGTAAGTGAGTGTGTGTTACCCTGATGCAGTAGCTGCATCCTGTAGAGGGGGGGCAGGGAGGTCAGCAGACAGGTATGTAATCTCATGGCCAGCAGGTAACGTAGGCCACACTCATCTAGAGCATCTCCACCTGCAGAAACATGCATTTACAAAACTATAACCCTAGTAAACCTTGCATTTTTAACATCTGATTCCTTTTCTGCAAGGTGATTCCATTGCTTTGGAGGTGTTTTGAAAGTGTGCCATGTGATTGTCACTTTCAGTCATATAGGTCTGTCATCAAAGAGTGTTAATGATGTTCAGAGCACACACAATCGTGAACATATTCCCGACCATGATCTGCATCACCTTCTAATGACTGTGATCACAGCTGATCCAATGAAACATTTAACAGCAAAAATCCAGCACATCAACACTCAGAGACTAATTAAAAAGGCCTCCTCTAGGGGGAAAATGAGGATTGAACTCTGAAGTTCATCAGCAACCCAATTTTATGTGAATTAGAAAGTATAAACACACAAACACGAGCCGTATGATTTATCCTACTGTCCCTGAACCTTTCTCCTTGCATTTTGGCTCTAGCAAGCACTGGAACACTGTGTTAAGGTTTAGTACTAAAGAGACTAAATAAAAAAGATCGGAGCTATAGGTAACATGGATAAAGCCTGATATGTTCAATGTTGACAATAAATAATAATATCAAGGTTATTATCAAGTTTTATTATGGTTCTCTCTTCATGTACTTGGTTAACCCCACTGACATACTAGACAGTTAGCCAACACAAGAATTACATCACTTTCACAAGATATTCATGTGTATTATAAGAGACAAAAATTTTAATCTAACTGGATTGTTAGTCTTTTCATTCAATGATTTTTAAATGTATTTACTTGAACATTTGGCAATATAACATATTGAACTGAAATAAAGTTTCTATTTTAAACTTTGTGTTCTTTGATATGTTAATGTGGCTTATACTGCCAGTCAATGGAAAAAGATGCTAATTGCTGCCAGCTGGTGTAATGACTAAATCTTCCAGCAGGGGGTGACAACGAAACCTAGACCTTAAGACATATGCTACAGTATGTATAAATTGTGTCTTGATACCACAGGCACCATTGTTGTGTACCTTAAAGTACATTAAAACTTTTTAAAACTGCTAGGAAACAAGAGGCTAAATGTCACCACACTTTTATGCAACTAAAAAAAGTAGAAAGATTGCTGCCAAATGGCAATATCTTCAGCTGTTTGTCTGATAGATCTGCTAATCATAGGTCATTATGGAAGGAGACACCAGTACCAACAAAGAAAGGATTCATAATGTCTGGTTTATGTGCTGTGCTCACATCATGTTAGAATTACCACAATAGAGTGCTGCAGCCTGCAGGGATGATATATTTTTGTAGGGCAAAACCTGGAAACAAGTTAGCATTTTAGCACGCCTGGTTCCATTGTCCTGAAGTCAATTTGAAAGGATTTTTGGCTAAATGCCTGAAATAAGGTCTGTGGTTAACACAAGCTTAACAAATTTTCACATTTTATTCTACAATATATCAGTAATCACCAATATAACCAATTGCAATTTTTTTTTTAAAAAGCTTTCACTTGTCTTGAAAAAGACACTTGCTAACAAGTGGCTAATGGGACTACAGAGGTTACCAAACAGGTACACTCATGTATACACTACTCCGCTTTCACAGCCTCACTAGGTTTATAATCATGCTCTTGGAAACTATTATAACTCAAACTTTCATGGAAAATGTTTTTAAATAAAGACTAAAAGAGTTGTCGGAAGTTTAGTGACGGTGACTTTGAAGTCATGCAAACGTTGTGTAGTTCGTTTATAGCTTATGTATATAGCTTTTTTACTTCTGCCGATTCAAAATTCATAAAAGTTGTCTTCAAGTTGTGTGAAGATTATCATGATGAAAAAAAAAAGCATAGAATAATGAATAATAAACTTTTGTTAGTCATAGAGTTTATTTTCTGCAATAATCCAAAAGCTAATGGGAAAATCCTTACGTTTTTGCTGAGGGAACCAGGATGATGCTGACTTATAGGTTGGCCAACAATACCCTATCCAAAATGGCAGTAAAATGTAGTCAGGGCCAGTATTTATCAAGTTTCTCAAAGTGCCATTTTAGTCTTCAATGCTTAGAATTTATGAAATTTACTCTGACTTTCAAACTTGCGTTTAAAAGCAAGTTATCAAATTTCTTAAAGCTAAGAATCACTCTTACTCTCCCAGTTATTTAAGACAGCTCGAGAGGTCTCTCAAGTGGTTAGGAGTTGCCAGTAGGGGCTTGTCATGGCACTGAGCAGACAGAGACATAGTGGAAAATGTGTTTATCTTTCATTTCCAATGTGTATATCATAATGTGTTCTCTTGAAAATTCTTAATTGTCAAATGTGTGTTGAATGTAAACTCATCATAGGAATTTCACCATTCAATGTGAATTTATCTGAGAATATTCTTAAATAAGGAAATCTATTCAGTGATTGGTCCATGCCTATGTTGTCATCCAAAATCCCGTTTGTGGCACAGCAAAGTGTCGTGAATCATCTCTAAGACTGACACTTAAGATTTAGTCCTACACTTCATTTAAATTACAACCAAGATGCTTGATAACTAACTTTTAAGCGCAGCTTTGAGCCAAGAATTTGTTACTCTTATGTCAATTCTTAGCAGTGTTCTTGTGAGTGATTCTTGATAAATACAGACCCATGTACGAGAATACATGAATAGCTCAGAATAGAATCTTCAAGTTGATATCGTGGACATAAAGTGGGCATCTTGACATAATTTTCAGAAAAAAAAACTTCATCTTCATCTCTATCCTACTCAAGGTCCACTGTTTTGCATAGTTTAGCCCCAAACCTAATCAAACACACTTGAAAAATCTAACCAAAGTCTTCAGGGTTACTAGAAAATTACTGAGGTGGGATTTGTTTGTTTGACCAATAATAGATGGGGGGATATTTGGGAACCCGTCATTATTTTCTTAGTTTAGTGACACTAGTGGTGCAGAAATTACATACTTCAGTTTTCAAGTTGGTACAAGAAGTAAACTCACCAGAGTACTGCTTATCCGTGGGTCCTGCAACCTCAGCACTAGTGGTGGCCACAGTATCGGCAAGAGCCACAAGGAACATCTGCTCGAGGCGTGTGAGTCCCGGCAGGCTGGAGTGCATAAGATGTGAAGACAGCACCTGTGCGTGTTCAGGGCCAAAGTATGTGGGGCCGTACTGTGATAGGTTAATAACACGAGACTTCTTCTCTGGTTTCTCTGCAGCAAAGCTCACAAAATCATCGGTGGTGACAGCCTGCACCTGAAACAAATCAGCATACTGGTCCTCTGACTGATTCTGCATCTCAATTTCTGCCCCTTTTCCAGCTTTTCCCATTTCCTCTCCTGCTTTATAAGATGTGTCCTGGTCTGCGGACAGCAGAGCATATAGTGGAAGAGGGGGGATAGAGTTGATTTCAGTGTAATCTCGGCCACTGTCTCGGCCAGCAACGATAATGTCTTTCGCTGTGCTACCCGTCACGCTGATGGTTCGAGATAAGTGCCTTCTTGCACCACCTTCACCTGCTTCTACATCCCTCACCACCGCAACTTCTCCAGCAATGCACTTGACGAGGTGCGCCAAGATAGCCTTGGCTCGGCGTACCCTTCCAAGGTCCATAAGCTCTAGCAGCTGGGATGGATGGTATTGTGGGAGAGTGGGCGACAATGAATGGGCTGCCTCAAACAAGCCGCCATCTTGAATTACAGCTGGGGGGCGGAATGCATCGTCGATTCCCGCGCTGCCCTCAAAGACACTCTTAGATCGCGCTCTGCCCTCATTTGAAACAGAGACAGTACGACCTCCAATGGCCTCTGGGGATAAGATGCTGTTGTCTTCTGAGTCACCCGGTTTCTCGTCCTGCCTCCACTGCGCGTAAACCTGCATCTCACAGTCCATGCCCACCACCAGGATACCATCACGCACCCAGGATAGGGACACTGGCAAGGATGGGGTGCCATCCACAGAAGAGACTAGGTTTACAGACCTCAGCAGCACCCAACGAGAGCGAATTCCCTGTTTTATGCTTCCCCCTAGAGGTAAAGTGACTGCCATGCCATCCTTCACTCTTGTCTGCTCGGTGACGACCCCGGAGATGCGTCCATACATAAGGATGTTGGATCCAACCCCAACTGTCAGGATGTGGGAGCCATCTTCTTTAGACAGCCAGTCTAGGTGCACAAAGTGCTTGATATTGGGGCTGTCTTTGGTTGCAAACAGATCCAACTTGCTATAGACAACCAAATTGCTATCGACACTAACACGTGGATCTAGCGTTTTCGCGGGTTTGCTAAAATCATCAAGGTGAATCGTCTGTTCTAGGACCCACTCCGAGCCACCGGTTGACTCACACTCATAGATTGATACAAGCATGGAGAAGTCCTGACACATATCACCCTCATTCCCAGGCAAAATTTGTTTGAACGATACTGCAAGTCTTCCTGTGTAGGAGCAACTGACAGCAACAGGTCGGCCCGCAACACACACAGAGCTGTCGTTGTCCTCTTCCTCTTTCAAGAGGCTCCAGTGCTCCCACCGATATGAACGAGTCTCTTCGGGGTGTGGTGCTGACGAGTCCATGTCTACCCTACAGTGCCAGAATCTGACACGTCCATCAGAACAGGTGGTCACAATCAGGTATGGAGCCAAACAAACAGGATAGATAGACGAGGAGCTCAAGTGGCCTTTGAAAAGAACAACAAGTACAGCAAACATGTAAATAGAGTAGTAAAGGTTAATATTAATAAAGGTTCAAATGTCAATTTCAAGGATTCCATTTCATGTTAATGGAAGTCCCCATGTGCAATTGTGCATGGAAAGCATGTTGTCTTACATTAAACATTTTAAACTAATTGATAACACTGAAAATTACCGCTTGAAATCAAGTTCTCTAGATGAACTCACGCATCAAATGCATCTTTCTGTGCTCACAGACAAAGGAGTACTTGCCTACTCTCAACTGTGCGTGAAACGGAGCAGAACATGGAAAATTAAGTATAGGAGGGTTGGGCTAAAACTTTGAATGTTTAAATATAGTTCAAGAGCAGCAAATTATAACACTTCTAATGGACAAATTTTATTTTTCATTATTCTGTTTATTTTGTACTTTTATAATGCTTTTCAGTTTAGTATGAAATTGTGACCAAATATCTTTTGTTTTTTATCAGCTCTACAAAAAACATGGCCTTTGCAAGAGTGCATTCTGTTTACTGCTTAGTTTTTAATACACTAAAGGACGCTGTACTGTACCAACTACCTCAGAGGGACTAAATGCCGTTAGATTGAACAAGCTGTAATTTGCACAACTGTCTATTCAAAATAAATGAAAAGAAACCTAGCATCATGGTTTTTTATTGCTTTTTCCAGTAACACTTTAGTTAAGGGTCCAATTCTCACTATTAACTAGTTGCTTATTAGCATGCCTATTAATAAGATATTGGCTGTTTATTAGTACTTATAAAGCACATATTAATGCCTTATTAATGCACTTATAAATGCCATGGCTACATTCCTTACTCCTTCCCAATACCTAGTTAACCTTAATAAGCAGTTATTACTGGTTTATTGAAGCAGAAGTTAATAGTTAATAGTGAGAACTGGACCCTAAAAATAAAGTGTGACCATTTTTCCTATTCCACCCGAGGCAATTCTAGGCTGTAACAATGCATATATGAATATATGATAATACCAGCAGAGGGCGTGGCTCTGATAAGCTCCACCCCTGATGGCAGCTCTAGCCGCTGACTGTAGACCAGTTTAGAGCTCAGGATGAGTTTGCTGGCTGACTGCAAGTTGGCAGAAGAGGAGGACCGGGGCAGCGGACTATGACCCGGAGTGATTTCAGGAGACGAGTCGGCATTGTTTTGACTCAAAGGAACCGTCAGCTGGTTCTGAAAAACTTGGTCATTTACTGGCTCTTCTGCAAGGACACAAAAAGACAGTAAAATGTCACAATCATCAATAATGACACCAATTATCAAAATACATGATATATAGAATGCATTTCAGATAGATGGAGAGAGAGAGAAACAAACTTTTTATACAGTACAATACACAGTACAGATGTACATTATTGATGTACAATGGGTAATTTAAGGCCTCATTTCCTTGTAAATTATTTCCATCTCTGAAAAGGAAATTAGTCATTAGAGGAAGTATGAGCTCTCCATTCATGAGACTCCCTTCACAGTTTCCCCTCATAAGCTGTCTGCTCACAGCTGTCATCATTTCACAAATAACCCACATCATACGCACCCACACAAGCCTGCACCGAGCGCAGATGAAGATGCCACATCTGTAATACTGAGTTCCGATATGCATCCTTCTCGATCACCACCAGGAAGAACTTCTCTGAGAAAGGAGGGGGCTGGTACTCTAGAACAAAGAGAACCCAAATGTAATATTCTGTTAAAACTGTGCAGACCATACTTCAAAAGCAAAAGAATGGTTTTTGTACCTTCTGCAGTGGGAAAGCTAGTAATGTTGAAATCTGGAATCTCTTCATGTGGTTTGTATCCTAAAATAAAATCCTCTTGGAATACGTGGAGCAGCTGAGTGTTTGAGCCACACTGGGAGACAGTATACACACACAACATATTATATTTGAATAGTAAAAAATTAGTCATACAATGTCAATTTCTCAAACACAAACTTGCTTATGCACACACAAACAGATGTAGAACCCACCTGGTTGGTAATGACATCCAGCTCGATGATGCAGCCGGGTCGGGCAGTGGACTGCTGACTCACAATGTTGAACACTTCACCCACCAGTTTCTAAATACAAAACCAACCATCAGAGATCAACAATCAGATCAACTCAAAATTACATTTCTTCTACATTAACTGGCAGATAAGCACTTTATTTTTATCAAATCTTGTCTTAGAAGCTCTTACAGAGGTCTCTGGGTCAGAGAGTTCATCCAATAGTTTGCGGGCATCCACCACAGCCTGATACAGACGCAGGTTTTTACCATCAGACGCCACAAAGCACGCACTTGCTGAGTTACAGTACGTTCCTGACACAAACACAAACATTTTTATTAAGCCCAATATAGTAACAATGTAATAACATAACTATACAAGATATTTCCATTTTCAAAGAAAAAAATGGGGTTTGTTCAGATAAAACTCTCCATCATGAAGCAAAGGAATTTCAGGGAGTTGCCAGCAGTGTTGCTATGCGGTTACTAATGTGTTTTGAGTTATTTTAGTGCATTGCTAGGCAGTGGCAAGGTGTTCTGGGTGGTTGCTAGGTAGTTTCTTCTAATCTATTGTGTTCTGGATGGTAAGCTAGAGTGTTGCTTGGTAGCTGCTAAGGTGCTCTGAGTCGTTTTGGGTGGTAGCTAGGGCATTGCTAAGCAGCTTCAAGACGATCATCGTGTCAGCACCATTTACCAATGAGGAAACTGAAGTTTCAGTAGATTATACGCTCTTAAATGGATGGTTAATGTCATGGTTTGATGAACAAAAACTGCTTTTTGTAACTAACTAATTTTTGTAACTAATCTTTTCTAAGAGCTAACTTGATTTTTCAGTGCCGATGGTCTGCACCTCGGCAGAGTCTGAGCAGATCTCCTATCGGACAACATCTCCAGTACACAACCTACCATATGGCTAGTATGTAAAATTTTAAACACCCAGTACAGTTATGATGGCCTATGTTTTAAGCACTTAAATGTTACTATGGCATTTATAGTCTATACTATAGATTGTGTCTGTTCCCCAAATAGTGAGAACAAACAATAAGATTACAGGATCTAGAAAAAATCTGATTGCAATTAAAATGGATAATAACAAAATCAAAATCATTTTTTTAAAGATTGGGCTTATGAACAGATCTCTTACATCTAAGGCGGTTTTTGTAAATGAAATCATCACAGATAATGGTTTTGATGCACTCTGCTTGAACTTGAACTTATATTGGTCTAAACAAGTCTAATCCATCAGGATACTGTTATAAATATTCATAGGGGAGATACTACAACAATCTATAGAGAGATTCTTAATGTTACTCAGAGAACAGGACACAGGTTTAGCTCATCTGAAGTGCTTGTGCTTAATTTTACACTTTCAGTTACAAGAAAGGAAAAAAAAAAAAACTTCTCTCTCTTGCTCTGGCTACCATGTATAGACCCCCCGGGCCCTGTGTTGATTTTATAAAAGGCTAAAAAGCTACATGCAGACTAGATAATTAGATAGAAGAAGAAGAGAAAAAAAAAAGGTTTATGCATTTATGACCTCAAGACTGAATTATGTTGTCCTGCACATTCAATCAACAAGATCCAGTTAGTCCAATGCAACTACTGACAACAAACTCTTTGTATTTACTCTTGTGTACTGTACGTTCATTTTTTGTGCTTCCTTGTCATCAACTGTCGTATTGCGTGTGTAACAGTGGCTAGATAGTGAGAATTGAGAGCACAGTGCACACTGACGAACGCCAGATAATGCAGTGTTTAGCGTCATCGATAGTGCACTTGTCTCGCATGCCAGAAGGCATGGGGTTCGAGACCGACTCGGAGCAGCGTGGTTAAGATTGGAGAGTGAGTTTTGGAGGCGGAGCAATGAAGAGAGGGGTGGGTTTGTTTGGGTTGATTTCAAAATATTAACAATGTCCAACAGCGTAGTTGAAAAAATGGATACCCCACCTTTAACTACATTCATGATGATAACCACATAACTTTAATTCTACTATAGCTGTACTGTATATTACTGCAATATTGACATTACTTTGATGCACTCTTCTCTGGTTGTTTCTATGGCAATATTAGGAAGTTTCTGTGAGTTCTGGGTGGGCAATAAGGTGTTGCTAAAAAGTTTCTAAGGTATTCTAAGTGGTTGCTAGGGCATCTCTAGGCAGTTTTAGTGGTTGCTGTGGCATTGTTACGTAGTTTCTGGGAAGCTGCTAGAGCATTGATATGTAGTTTCTGGGTGTTTTGGGTTGTTGATGGGAGTTTTGCTAGGCAGTTTTTAAGGAGTTCTGGGTGGTTGCTAGGGCATTGCTATGCAATTTATGGGTGGTTGCTATGACATTGCTAGGTAGTTTCTATGGTGTACTGGGTGGATGATGGGGCGTTACAAGGCAGTTTCTAGGATGTAGCAATGGTGTTCTGGGCAGTGGCTAAGGCATTCCTACACCGTTTCTGGTGGTTTGCTAGGATGTTACCATGGAGATTTGAGTGGTGGCTATGGTAGGCAATTTCTAGGGTGTTCTGGGTGGTTGTTAGGGTGGTTCATGAGGTACTATAGATAGTTGTAAGGAAATTGCTTTGGTTGTCTCTGGGTGGTTGTTTGGGTGCTACTAAGCAGTTACGAGAGTGTTCTGGATGGTTGCATGAACATTGTTAGGGTATTCTGATTTTTCATTTGTCAGACGAAAATTGATAGCTCTGATGATTTTAGCATGCTTCTCCTTTAAAAATTTTTTTAGAGGTTTCTTTAAATCTCTCTCCATAACTATGAACAAAAATAACGTATGCCAAACAAAACTTTTGATTATGAGTTTTGTAGGTTGGTATGAAAACAGCTGTGGTGTTAAACTCACCGAGCACTGAGCTGGGGACGAGTGTTGGTAGCCAGGCCACATTGGAGAATGCGGACGTGTGGAGAGAGTTGATTCGTGCTAGCTCGGACACACCTCCTGTGCAGGACAGTGGGCCAATGTGATCAACCCTCCAGAGAATCAGCTCACTATAGATCGCATTTGGGTCGTGGAATGTACGTGTGGCTGCATTCCGCAGTTGTTTACGAGGAACGCCTCTCATTGGCCTGGTGGGTTGTAGAGCCACACCCCCAATCTGATCTCCATCAATACTTCCAGATCCAGAGGGTGGAGTTAACAGTGCATTGTGATGTGATGATGTTAGCAGCAAGGGAAGGACCGTGTGACAAGCCAAATCATTGAGATGGAAACGGTGTCCACAGTAACGGAACTTGTGCGAAACTGTGAGGACGTTTGAAAATGCAGACTTCTCTGCAAAAGTCACAGCCCATTGGTTGAGCGAGCCATCTACATGTTTGGACACCATCATGACGGCAGGGCCAATGACAGCAGCAAGAGAGTGTCCAAGAGAACCAAGCCCCGCGGACGCAGACACACTCTGAGGAACCCGCCGCTCACTTCGTTTCTCCTCCAGAGCACTGCAGCTATCTTGGTCCATGAACGTACATGCATACATCATGATGTTCTTACTGAGGGAGTTAGCATCGCCTGTGGGGAACGCCACAGGGATACGAGAGGAGAATGATACCTGAAGGAGAAAACAGGGTAGATTTTATTTAATCAGAGTAATTAGTAGTGGTTGGCCAATATGAGTTTTTAAAGGCCATTTCCAGCATCTAGTAATTATAGGGTGGCCGATGTTTATGAACGAGCACTTACTGAGGTACGCCATACCACAAAACTAATTGAAAATCTCAATTTTTTTTATTCGTTGTCATGGCATGAAGACATATTTATAGATTTATAAAAAAAATACATACTTTGGATGAGCACATGTAATATTTGAATTCATTATAACTGATGCACTGATAAATATGGATGGTTGTATGCTAATGAGCTCATGGTCATGATGTCATAACTAGTGATGCACCAAAATTTTGGTGACCGACAGAAAAGTGACATTTAATAAGCCCTTTTCCGAAGGCACCTTTTGATTGTCAAGGTCTATTTCAGCTGTGTATCAACTTTTTCATTTTTAATGGATCTTCATTTTGATGAACCAAGATCTCAGACCTTTTAGTCTATGCTGTTCTCAGTTTATGAGTGAACAAAATGTCATTAAACATTATTTGTGGCACACCTACCATCCATTGAATGCAATAAGCTTTGTACTTCATTATGAAAGAAGTACATAAATATGAAAAAGTCTGAACTTTCAAATTCTGTCAAAATACAAGCAAAAATAGTTATCTTGACACTCCTTAATGTGGCCTGACAGAACGTAACATCATGTAACATTACATTTAACTCAGAATAGTAATTCAATGTCCACAGCTCATTAGTCATCTAGAAAAAAAAATAACTCTAGAATGGACCATTTTGCTAAATATATGCAGTATATTACATATTATATTTGTACTTAAACTCTTAGCTTCATTAACATATGTTTGAATAAATCAAAATCATGAAAACAAGTTATTACAGTGACCGATGTTTTTATTTCAAAAACAAATTGGAGTAGAAACAATTATATAATTAAAAAATTGACAAAAATTACATGTGCAATTAAAATATTTGTATGTAACTTTTTTATGCAACTGTTTTGAGTGTTGATTATTAAATAAATGTGATTAATTAATTATGAAAAAAATTCAAATAAAAAATTAAAACTTTAATTCCAGTTTTGGTAAAACTATTATTTTGGTGCATCACTAGTCATAACCATGAGTGTCTTACCTGAACCTGTCTGAAGATGCCAGGTATGAACTCATCCAGGTACTTGACGTGCCAGACGAGGAAGGATCCGTCGTGTGGGTGAATGGTGAAGAGCATGTCTGGACTCTTGTTCCACTCCAGAATGAGAGTCTCCAGCTTCCGATCCAGCAAAACAGAGGGCAGAGGAACACTGCTGCTTGAACCTGGAGAAGAGGCCTTAGTGCTTCCCTCCTGATCTCCCTCCTCATGTTCTGATGAACCCTTATCAGACATCTCATCCAGATCTTACAAAAACACAAGGATCACATCAGACAATATAAATATGCAGCAGTTAGTGGTAAAGACACAATAATGCTATGGTTAAAAAACCCCATGAATTTAGCCAATGTTTGTTAGCTTAAGGCTAATCTATATACTAAAAGGTTTATTCATAAGTCAGTACCGAAGTCAAACTTGGGAGCTCCCTCCGGCTCAAAGTCCTCAGTGGCTTGTTCCAGGTGCTGCTCAGAGAGTTTGCGCAGCTGCTGCATGAAAAGGTCCATGGAGGTGGTGAAGCTCAGATCTTTATTATTCAGCCAGTGCACCACAAACCCTCCACTGACATCCTCAGAGAACAGGCCCGATCCAGCCAGTGCTGCAGGGATATCTGATGACAAAGAAAAATATCATGCCGCTGTCCGTGTGTGTATTTTTTTGATTTTCAATAAAAGGTTTAGTTGTTTTTTTTAATTAAGCCTATAAAGGTCTGCTGTTTCATATTTAATATGCACGTTTCAAAGACATCTAAATTATCAACATGATTTACATGATTATCAACATGCTTAAAACTTTACTGGAAAATTAAGCATTTAAATACCTATACTTTATCTTACTTAAATAGATATTATTGGGGAATATACAGTGACAACATTACAAGCTATCAGAATTTCATCTTACTTTTGGCCATTTAAATATCAGCAATTGTACCAAATTGTCTACTGTATGTCTGAATAAAACAGGTGTTTTTTCCTCCTCAGATTTGAGCTTGATATTCTTATATATAATAATATATGAGTCATATGGTATTGCATATGAGAAAAGCCTGATGTATCAAATAAGATATTCAACAAAAAAGGGGACCTACACTGCGTTCCAAATTATTATGCAAGTGACATATCAGTAAGATTTCAGTACAATAAACATTCAGATTTTAGTTTTTCTAAGAAAATGTTTGTTTGTTTGTTTATCCATGTCTTTTTAGATAACTGGTATCAATCTCAGACAAAATAATTTGCCAGATCTATGGAAACCCTACTTAGAGGTTGTTCCACATTATTAAGCAAGTCACAGTTCTCATGCAATATGGGGAGGAAGGAAGATCTTTCTGAAGATGAAAAGCATGAAATGGTCCAATGGAGTGCAAAAGGCATGAAAACAACTAATATTTTGTGAAACTCAATGGAGATTATCAAATTATCATAAGATTTGTGAGTGATTTAGAGCACAGCAGAACACGGTCAGATAAAGGCTTATTACTGAAAGTTCCTGTCAAAAAAATGAATTGTATTAAAAAGGGCAGCTATAAAAAAGCCAGTGATGAGCAGCAAACAGGTATTTGAAGCTGCTGCTGTCTCTGGAGTCTCAAGAAGCTCTCCATGCAGGCTGGCCGTTGTGCATAAAGATGCATTTCAGCCACTCCAAACCAAACCTCACAAAAAGAAACATTTACTTAATAATGTGGAACAACCTCTAAGTAGGGTTTCCATAGACCTGGCAAATTATTTTGTCTGAGATTGATACCAGTTATCTAAAAAGCCATGGATAAATGAACAAACAAACGTTTTCTTAGAAAAACTCAAATCTAAATGTTTATTCTACTGAAATCTTACTGATATGTCACTTGCATAATAATTTGGAACGCCACGTATTATGCCACTTTTTACAAGATGCAATACACAGCAAGTCTCAGGTGGTCCCAGAATGTGTCTGAAGTTTCTGCTCAAAATACCCCACAGATCATGTATAAGATTTGATTATCATCTGTATCATGGTCACGCTCATGTGATATTGCAGTTCTTCATCATCATGAAAGTTTATATCTGCTTGCGTTTTAAAGCCATATCAGTCTAAAATTTTGATATATGGTTTTATGAGTGCACACATCCGAGGCACATACACAGAAAGCAGGTCGTCAGTTGGCACATCCCGTGCTGCCGAATTCTCCATTGAAATTCTATGTCTGTGCGTTGTTTTAAGGATGTTGTTGCGCCAAAAATTGTATGTACAGGGGTGGAAATCAACCTGTGGCAACACTGCAGTGTACAGCTCACTCAGGGTGGGGTCTATGCTAATAAGGCAGAGTCAGTCACAATGTACAATGTACAATGTGACACTGCATAAAAAGTGCAAAAGGTTTATTCTGAGACCCTGCTTACTTTTTATGAGGATTAAAAAAAAGGAGTGGTTAGATTTTTATCATTACAGTTGTGTATAGGTGGTTGTTTGCACACTGCCGACAAACGTTTATGTTCAAACACCATGTAAAAGTGAATTTTGCATAACAGGTCCCCTTTAATATGTCGGGCTTTACAGGGTTAAGCCTTTTGGTATAAGAGGACAGAGGAAGTGACCTCATAAACCATGTTTACTCTCCATGTAATTACACATGAATACAAACACAAGTATGTGTGTGTGTGTGTATGTGCACCTGTGTTGGGATTGATGCTGGCAGAGATGTGGAAGTGACAGAGGGCATTGGCGTGGTGCGAGATGTGGCGGTGGGTTTCGTGGGACCCCAGCTGGCTGGGCAGCAGCTCAGTGTGGGCCACCAGGGCGGACGATCTTCTGCGGCCCCTGCGCAGGTGTTTGAGGTGGTGGATAGACTGAATGGAAACAGACAATTTTTCACAATCACAACTCAGGTACAGCAGGCCACTATGATTTTTTGTAGTATTCTCAGCTCCACTAAACACATTTTGTCATGTGTGAATAAATTTATTCTGAAGATTTCCCCCCCAAAATGAGTGCCGAAAATGTAGATTCCATCTGGATCTACAGATGGCACATGGAGACAGGTGTGTGTGTGTGTGTGTGTGTTCAATATTAATTAAAATACATTGAAGGTGTGACAAGGCCTTGTGTGATTACTTAATTAAAAATCATCAGCCCATGATTTATTTAAAGAAAAAATCGTTATATTCTGTAATAAAAAATCATACACTATTCTGTCTAGACTTCACAATCTCCATGCACCTAACATTAAAATGATACAAAGTAGTTCACCTAAAAATTTAAACTTCACCATTATTTCCTCATCCTCAAGTTGTTCAAAAACCTTATTAACAAACTTATGTTATGATAACATAATTAAAATTAAATTAAAGGTGCAGCACGTAAATTTTAGCAGCATCTAGCGGTGAGGGTGCGAATTGCAATATAGAGAAGCAACGGTGGCCAACACAGGACAAAGATGTCATCGTCTGAGACAAGCAAATGTGCTCTGTAGAGCAGTTTGTCCATTTAGGGCTACTTCAGAAACATGCCGGCGCAAAATGGCGGCTTAACATGTAAGGGGACCTGCAGTGTATATAGATAGAAATGGCTCATTCTAAGTAGGGCTGCACGATATATCATTTTAGCATCAAAATTGCGATGTGCATATCAGCAATAGTCACATCACAGGATGTGCGATGTCAAGTATTCCATTACGGACCATTACGGTTAATCCGTACGGACCAGACACCACGGTTCAAAACCCACCCGATTCTCGGATTAACAGCAAAGTTTGACCATCATACAATTAAACTTTATCATTTGACAGTGTTTTACTGTAGGTCCTGTCAGTTTAAACATTTATGCAATTTTAAACCATTTGGGCGCACGAAGATGCGAAAAAGATCTCTATTCTGAATGTGTCCCGCACATGCGCGCAAATACTGTGTGGCACAGATGCACATGAATGCCAAATGTCGCTCTTCTGTGACTATTTGTGCCTGAACGGACACAATCATGCAACAAAAACAAAACAAAACAAAAAAAAATGGTCAAAATGCACATAAAACAGAGTATCCTCGTAAACACAGTTGTTAAGATTGAGAAAGAAAACCGGATGTGTAACAGTATTTTGGGTCAGCACATTCAGTCATAAAGTGAAAGTAGCCCTGCTGCTTTCTGTGTCATGAATGTTGATCAGACAAAAATCACTTTTGTAATTTTAACACTGATTAATTATGTTTAATTTACAAAGTGAAAACTATGAAGTGTTACACTTGATTATTCAATTTTTGTACCAGAATACTGTTAGGCATACCTGAAAAATATAAAGCACTTTATGTTTTATTTATTTCTTTCATTAGTATCTTTGTTCTATTGTATTAAATCGGGTCATCACTAAATAAGTCGTTATTTTGTTTTTTTGGCATACCAAAAATATTCTTGTCGCTTTATAATATTAATATTGAACCACTGTGTTCACATGAACTGATTTAAATATGTTTTTTTGTACCTTTATGGATCTTGAGCGAGGAAATGTCATTGCTCCCTATGCAGGCCTCACTGAGCCATCGGATTTCAACTAAAATATCTTAATTTGTGTTCCGAAGATTAACAAAGGTCTTATGGGTGTGGAACGGCATGAGGGTGAATAATAAATGACAGAATTTTCATTTTTGGATGAACTAACCCTTTAAATATCACCAGACTCTTGGCAGAAAAAAAAAAAAAAAAAAAATGGATAACATGTACTGCTTGTTAGTTTGTGGTTTACATGGAGACAAAAGTGTGTAGTTTTCACACATCCTACTGAAGATGACAACTGCTGAGGAGAAGATCTGGTGCAAAGAAAATCATTAATTACTTCTGGATAAAACATAATAAAATAACATTGCACATTTATCTCCATTTCAATGTGATATTGATAATGTGATGATATTGAGCCTTGCTATCCAAGCAGATATGATTTAATTCGTAAAGAATACACACACACATAACAATGTGATTATTTGACCAAACTGCAGGCGTGGTGTGTACATATAATTAGCAAGGAGTAGTTCATTTTAACAAGTAACCCAGCTAACATGCATAGCATGTTATTCTTTATTATACCTTGGCATGCAGCGATAAATTAGGCCTACATCATTTTATTGTGTGTTTGAGCACATGCATTTCTGCATGCTGACCTCCAGAGCGTGCTGTATCTTGTCTTTCTGAGCGATGTTTGGCAGAGAGGAGCTGAAACTGGTGCTGTTCTCAGAGATCTGCCCTCCCAACAGACTGTCCTCAGGCAAGAGGGTCTCACTCCACAGACGACAGATGCCATCCGCGCAGGACGTCAGCAGCACATTACACACAGAGCCCCTACGACATACACACACAATGAGAAATGCACACAATTATGGGTGGAATTCACAGTGTGAGTTAAGTGTGGGTGGTAAGACTAAAATCTTTTAAAATTGCACTTTAGATGTAGAAGACTGAACTGAATGAAATGATATATATATGACAGATGACTAAACATACAAGTCTGAACACTGAAACAGTCAGTTTCTGACATTTTCAGTGTGTGAGATTGTCCTGTTTTGTTGTTGCCGCCTTCTAAAAAAAAAGGGGGTCTGGGAGCACCAGCTCATTTGCATTTAAAGAACACCCCCAAAAAGTGGCAATTTTAACATGCAATAAAAAATTATCTGTAGGGTATTTCGAGCTAAAACTTTACACATACACTCTGGAGACAACATCTTGTAAAAAAGGGCATAATAGGTCCCCTTTAATTAAACGTGTTAATTTAACAAGTAAATGCAAACCAGCTGCATGCTGCAATGCAACTAAACTTCTGTTTGTGAATCAAAGAAGCTGTCTATATAATGCCATATCTACACTGTCACTGTCACTTGTTCTTACTACAACACGATTGACAAGAAAGACAGCAGTAAAATGTGTCTAATGCTATGAGAGAGTGAAAAAGGTTACTTAAAACAGCCTTCATCATCACCTGGGAGCTCACCTGTTACATTACTGTTGGTGTTACTGGTTATATACTCTTTTAAAATCAAACTCTCTTACTTTTTTTTTTTTTTTTGTAGGCTATTTCACAACAAAAATAACTCCATAACGCCACCTAGCATCCAAGGTATATGCTGTTAATGGCAAATATATGTATTTTCTTATTACAACAATATAAAACCACATAATTACATTTCATAACTGAATACTAGATGTCTAAAATACAACAAAGGAAACTATTGAACAAGGAAGGGATGAAGGAGATAGGAAGATGTGAAATGAACAGAATGAGAACTTTACCTTATTAGATAAAAAAATATATATGGACGAAGTTTTCCTTTGGGGACATTTGCAGTTGAAAAAAGGTTATAAACCGCAATATATCGTAATAGTCAGCATAACACAAAAAGTTTTAAAACCGCAATAGTATTGTATCATGGTTTAAGTATCGTGATAATGTATCGAATCATGGGGTCTCTGCCAAATTGTGCATATATTTTTTGGGGGAAGGGGAGGGGTGTTGTTGCTTGTTTGTTTGTTTTATTCCCCACTGCAAATATAAGATTCTGTTAAAATGCATATAAATATTTCACACAATAAATAAGAAAATATAGTAATTTTGGCTAGAGGTTCAATGAAAAAGTGGTAAAATTTTTAAATAATGGATATATTTTTTTAAGATGGATGTAAACCAAAAGACATGATTATTCACTAATGAATGATCAGTCTGGCATCAGTGCAAAACTGCTTCACATTATGTGAAACCTGAGTTAAAAACAATATACTCAAAAAACTAATATTATAAAACAGGAAGTTCTGACTCTAAAACTGACTGAATGAACCACATTTGAAGTCACTGTAAAACAGCTGTGACTGCACATCAGTTAAACCCATATAAATATATCTACCACAGTAAAAACAGTTAGCAGCGTATCTACTAGTTGACACACTGCTACCATTACACGGTACATATTGTCATACCGCACACCCTAGTATAAATGAAGGAATCTGTGGACCTGTCTAACATACTTGGGCATATATTTACTGGTTTTCCTCCAGGAGAAGCCTGTAACCGTACGTGGATGGGCCAGATACACGAATGAGAAATGAACCGCTGGGAGCTTTTTATCAGTCACGTCTGGCATCACAACTGCAGACTTCCATCCTGTGGTGGGATACCACACCTTCAGCAGGCAGTCATCCTGAGTGAGAAGGAGAGAAATGGTTTTCGATCAGAAATGGAAATTACTTTTCTTGTTCAGGGTATAGAATTGAGAAAAAAATGAGTGATTCAATTTCCTAAAGAACCAAATTTAAACTGATCAATATATTTAGACACTCAAATAGGACAGATTATTTTTTAATCCTTGTGGGGATCAAACCTACATTAGGATCAGTGAGTAAAGGCCCGTTCACACAAAGAATGATAACTATAGAGATAACCATAATGATAACTTTGCTTAGCGTCCACACCAACGAACAATCACGCTCTGTCTATTCTAAGTGTGCGCTGCAGGTTTGTTTTCTGCCACTTTAAATGCTTGAGCTCTTTAAAGCAGGATGTATTCTGATTGGCTGTCAATGTTTTTATTGTTCATTAGCTGGAAAAAAATCTCTCTGACAGTGATTCCAACAATATTGTGTATTATATTCTCTTTGCCGTTATTGTTATAGTTACTGTGTGGACTCTGCTATTCTTTTATATTTAGAATGATTTTTTTTAGAACTGTATCTTCATCGTTATCATTATACTCACTGTCCTTGGTGTGAACGGGCCTTTAACTATAAAACCAAAAGTATACTACATTTGTCGGCGTTTGGCTCTGGCTGATGGACGACATAATTTTCTGGAACGTACTGTAATTTACTGTAATTTTCATCATCAGAACTACATGCAGCTTTATTTCTTTTTTGCCCGTATGGATTATTTTGTCTTGTTTGAGAAGCCATTTCACTCGGATTTACTTCCCAAAAAGGAAAGAAAAGACTATCACAACTTTCATTTCATGCCAACTTTTAAGATATTATATATATATATATACATATATATATAGCTACATTTTGCTAATAGCTTGTAGTGTAGCTAACATCTAGTTTAAAAGTGTACCCTGATTGTAGTTTAACTACTTTGAATCCATAGCTTCAAATGCTACTCATATTACTCATATGAATTAGCTTTCCGATATTGATAGGGCTCTACCTTTATATAGGTATAAAATACTGGTAAAAGTTTCTGTAAGGGATAAATCTAGGGTTTAGAAATTATAATTATCATAATGTAAGAACAACTGAAGTCCACCGTGGATCCACCATAATATAAAAACAAGACTTGTATGCGTGTGGTACCTTTCCAGCTGTGGCAAAGTATTCTCCATCTGGAGACCACTGAGTGATGTGAACAGCAGCAGCGGTCCTGAGACAAAACAAGCAGAGAGTAATTTACATGCAAAAATACAGGTAAAAATGTCTGTGCACATGGTGATGCATATATTATAAAAGGCCCTCTAAAGTGGTGTGTTTTGAAGGCCCACATTATACCTGCATGTTCATGTTCAAGGGCCGTAAACACCATTCCACTGCACTACTTTTCCATTGTTATTCTAAGTAAATGTAGTAGACGGACATGTTTGACCATTGTGCTTGCCTCTCATTTCATTTGCATTGTCTCTAGACGGCCCCGACTATAACCATACATATTTGAAAAATTGAAACTCTAAAATAATAGCAGAATCCACATCACAACTATAATCATGACTGCACAGAAGAAAGAATAGATCACTTTCAGAGTGTTTTTTTTTTTTTTTTCCTTTTCTCGAGATGATGATGAATGAGAAACATGGGCTGCAGTGACAGTCCATTTAAGTTGATGTTATTATAGTTATCATTACAGTTTTCATTCTTGGTGTGAACGGGCCTTAAAGAATTAATCAGTCTGCTTTGCTACTACACCTTCAAGATTTCTACAGTATATGTAAATGACCTGCTATGATTGGCTAGCCACTTGACATATGAAATAAGTAACAGTGCTCCTGCAGTTACTGAATGTATACTGATTTGTAAAGGTAGCCATCATATGCTAATAAGCTAATTGTTATTATTTTTTAAATCATGAAGATTTCTCTTTTTTTTAATGAATGAGGGGACATGGGGAAGAAACTTTGACATTTTAATGCTAGAGCAGGGATTCCCTAACTTTTTCATCAGGAACCCCTTCGACCTAAAATATTTACCCCTTGAGATTTTAAGTTAATATTTCAATAATTTAACAACACATTTGCATGTTAATGGTTTTCTGACATATGATGTAAGTAAACATATGATGTAATACTCCATATTTCTTTTTTTTTTTTCTTTTCTTTTCTTTTATTTTATTTATGAACCACCCACTGTCCCCTCACAAAAACCCTATCCTAGAGCATGCTTACATATTACATGACACTTTTATTTAGGAAAAGCAAAAGCATTCTTTTTTCCATCATATGACCCTTTTAAATACTTTAATTCATCAAACGTGCATTAATGTTCAGTAAATCAACAAGCGACATTAAAGATTTAGTATGCAGGCAGACGAGTGGTTAAGTTAAGCTGCACTCACTTGCACTCCCAGACACACTTCCAATCATTGAGTACGAGCTCATGAGCTCTGTCATCATTCAGCTGACATTCCTCTTCCTCTATCAGCGTGTCACTAGTTGGAGGAGCCCACAGCTGCAAACGCTCTGTCGCCGCCAAGATACGATTGCCTTTAGACAAACAGATGTAATAATTACACATACATATTTATTAATATATACATCTTTATGTGTACCACCATTGGACAAACCTCCTTGTTCTATAATATTATGACAATTATTATTATTATTACTATTATGTCCCTCATTTTAGAATAATAGGAGTTATCAGAATTCTAAAATAACACAAATGGAAATATGGGAATTATGTTGTGACCAATATAATAAACAATGTCTGCCCCATTCACCAAATGTCAATGGATGTATCATGTTTTTAAGATGCTTATTAAAACATTAATAATCCAGAGATTGCACTCAAGTCAGAGAAATATCTTCTAAATGTTTTTTTGTTTTTTATTAGAAGGTCCAAACAGAGTCAAACTAGTGAAAATATTTAGTTCACCGATTTACAGTGTATATTTCACACCAACCTTGGGGGTCCCAGGCAAGATTGTAGGTTATAGCACTGAGGAAGAACTGACCAGTCTTTTGCCATTGGTAATTCAGTTGCTTTAAAAACAAAAACAAAAACAACAAAAGATCAGTTGCATTAAGTGCTTTATTAGGAAATTAATTTTACAATAAACAAATAAAACAAAACAAACAACAACATAAATGTTTACACATTTTTTTTTTAAATGTCATTCATTTAAAGACATTTTGGTAAAACATAACTTTAGAATCAGTAATGTGCTCTCAGGAAAATATAGAAAGTATTTGGGTAAATCACCAAAGATGTCAAAATGGCTATAATAATTATCATTATCTCTCATTTTTTTTATTATATATTTTTTTTCATTATCAATATCATATGATCTATGATCTGGGGAAACTCACCTTGTGACGTTTGTTTGGGTTGGAAGTTATTGGTTCGAAAATACAAACAGTATTTCCATAAGACGCAGCAATCTAAAAAAATAAAGTACCATTATTATACAACAGCACCATTAGCAAAGAGAAACTTTGATTATAAAATAAATCACATTAAAAACCCAGTCAGTGCAGATAACTGGATATATGTTCATTTATCCATGTTCATACTATGTCAGGAGTGAGTTGTGGCTTGTCAGATCCACAATAATGTCTACTCATCGATGAATGATGCCAGTGTCTATAAGGTGGACAAAATTATTGTCACCCTTGATAAATATGATCAAAGATGACTGTAAAAATAAATCTGCATTGCTTATCCTTTTGATCTTTAATTCATAAAATCAGCAAAAATCTAACCTTTCATTGAAGGAAAAGAATTAAAAGTGGGAGAAAACTCACATTATGAAATAAATGTTTTTTCTCCAAAACATGTTGGCCACAATTATTGGCACCCATTTATTCAATACTTTTTGCAACCTCCTTTTGCCAAGATAACAGCTCTGAGTCTTCACCTATAATGCCTGATGAGTTTGGAGAACACCTGAGAAAAGATCATAGATCATTCCTTCATGCAGAATCTCTCCAGATTCTTGACGTTCCCAGCTCCATGTTGGCGCTTCTTTTCTTCAGTTCACTCCACTCATTTTCTTTAGGGTTCAGGTCAGGGGACTGGGACGACTATGGCAAAAGCTTCATTTTGTGCTCAGTGACCCATTTGTGTGTTGGTTTTGATGTTTGTTTTGGATCAGTGTCCTGATGGAAGATCCAACCACAGCCCATTATTGGATTTCTGGCAGAAGCGGTCAGGTTTTGATTTTTTATCTGTGGGTATTTGATAGAATCCATGAAACCATGTATCTGAACAAGATGTCCAGGACCTCCAGCAGAAAAATAGGCCCACGACATTAAAGATCCAGCAGTATATTTAACTGTGGGCATGGGGTACTTTTTATTCATGTGTGCACCAAACCCATCTGGTGGGTTTGCTGCCAAAAAGCTCTTTTTTTAAGTTTCATCTGACCATAGAAGCTGGTCCCGTTTGAAGTTCCAGTCTTGTCTGACAACTGAATATGCTGGAGATTGTTTCTGGATGAGAGCAGAGGATTTTCCTTGTAACCCTCCCGAACAACTTGTGGGGATGTAGGTGCTTTTGATCATTTTTTTAGGCTTTCTGAGACTCAAGACTCAACTAATCTCTGCAATTCTCCAGCTGTGATCCTTGGAGAGCCTTTGGCCACTTAAACTCTCTTCCTCACCGTGCATTAGGACGATTTAGAAACACGTCCTCTTCCAGGCAGATTTGTAACATCTTTAGTTGATTGGAACTTCTTAATTATTGCCCTGATAGTGGAAATGGGGATTTTCAACGCTTTAGCTATTTTCTTACAGCCACTTTCTATTTTGTGAAGCCCAACAATCTTTTGCTGCACATCAGAACTATATTCTTTGGTTTTACTCATTGTGATGAACGATTAAGGGAATTTGGCCTTTGTGTTTCCTCATGTTTATACTCCTGTGAAACAGGAAGTCATGGCTGGACAATTTCATGTTCATGATCACCCTGGTGTGCAAAAAAAAATTAAATATGAATGGTAATATACTTCAGATATATTTTACTCATAAAAAATTCTAGGGGTGCCAATAATTTTGGCCAATAGGGCTGCACGTTATATCACACAATACGAAAAATCACGTTGAACTTGAATGCGATTCTTAGTGTGATTATGAAATCGCGAAGGCTGCGATTGTTTTTTTTATGCGCGGCTTGTCAATGAAGTATGGCTCCAAATGCTAATCCATCTGAAAGCACTGCGAGTTTGAGTTGCTTAGAATGTACATTTGAAAAAGCACCACATGTCAAACATCTCTTCAGACATGAGATGCATTTATTAATATCTTGTCCAACAAAAGACAACATTTAATGACATGTTTTACTCCAAACACACTTCATAATGAGCATCCTTTTAATTAATCAAAGCATTTCAATCTTCTGTTTATTCAGCTGCAGCGATAGAATGCGTGTTATCTGAGTTTCTGCGCAAGAGCGCCCTCTGATGGAGAAGCATTTACTACTGATCACAGAGCCATAAAGCTCTGACAAGTCGCACATTAAATAATCGCAGCCTTTGCAATATCGTGTGCTATTTTATCGCGATAAATCATGCATCCCTGGTGGCCAATGTGTTATGGAGAAAAACATTAATTTCATGATGTGAGTTTCCCCCCCTCTTTCAATTATTTTCCTTCAATGAAAAGTTAGATTTTTGCTAATTTTATGAATTAAAGATTTATTAAGGGTACCAACAATTTTGTCCACGTCTGTATATTTCATGTTTTGTTACATTTCTCTCTTCTATTCCAGCTTTAAAATCAATATGCAAGTTGATTTCCCTAAACGTTTAAACACTGTGCTCTTTACTGAAGCCTCACCATATTTCTTTGTGTATGGCTTTGGGTGGCAGGTCTTTTTCTGTTATGGCACCTAAGCTATGGAACTCACTCCCTCTGACACTTAGGACAATTACCTCTATCCAAGAATTTAAATCACAACTCAAAACCAATTTGTTGGCCCAATAATGTGCATTTGCTTCAAATCACAGGCCAAAACCCAGATTAACAGTCATAATGTGTTCTTCCAATATTATCATATTGTGTATTTGCTTCATGATTGTGTTTGGATGTTTTATACTGCCTACCTTCTGCATTGTCTACATGGTGTTATGGTTCTTTGTCATGGATTTAAAGGGTTTGTTCACCCAAAAATAAAATTTCTGTCATTAATTATGTCACTCTCATGTCGTTCCAAACCCGTAAGACCTTCATTCATCTTCGGAACACAAATTAAGATATTTTTAATGAAGTCCGAGAGGTTTCATAGTAGTAAGCACAGTGTAGCGCCAATACTAAGTTGGCGTTCCGACACAGAACCCGGAAGCGCTGCACTGTGCTTACTACGTAAACTGCATAGGAGACTGACAAAGGAGAGAAGATATTGTTGAATAAAGTCATATTTTTGTTTTGTTTTTGCACACAAAAAATATTCTCGTCACTTCATAAAATTAAGCTTGAACCACGTGGATCACGTGGACAATTTTATCGATGTCTTTACTAGGGCTGGGCGATATATCGAATGCTTTTGTCACGCGCATTTCGTCAGTAAAGCCGGTTCCCTGATTACCACTAAATCGCCATCACCTGCTTTCAAATGGAGCGCCATTTAATAGACAGAGCCGTAGATCACAGATAAGCCACGCAATATCGCGTTCAATATCGATATGAATCGCCGTCGATATTGAACACGATATTGCATGGCTTATCAGTGAACTACGGCTCTGTCTATTAATTGGCGCCCAGCCCTAGTCTTTACTACTTTCCTGGACCTTGAATGTGGTAATTATGTTGCTTTCTATGAGGGATAAAAAAAAAAAACTAAATATCTTAATTTGTATTCCAAAGATGAACAAAGGTCTTACGGGTTTGGAACGACATGAGGGTGAGTAATTAATGACAGAAATTTCATTTTTGGGTAAACTAACCCAAAAACAAGTGCTATATACTGTAAATAAAACATGATATTATTAATTAATATTATTATTATTAAGCATTCCAAACAGCCTGACATGGCGATTAGCTTAAGTGAGTTTGGGGCGGGACTCCATTTTGTCCATCCAATGATGGTAAAGCTATTTGGTGAAGCTAGTGATGCAACAACTAAACACTTCACCTAAATTACAGCAATTAACATTTTTTAAATTTAAATCAAAAGCCTATATGTAAAACACTGCAAAACTTCAATGAACATGTACACAACATTTACTCAAAATCCACTCAAAAATACAGGAACACATAAAATGTTAATTATCCATTAACATGTTTGTTAGCAGATTTTGAAATACAAGGGAAAGCACTACTGTTAATTGTCCAGATGGACTGGAGCTGATAATTTCAAAATGGCCAAATCAAATAAAAGCTGATATATTGGTTTAGTAATGTTTAAACTCTTAGTCATCATCACAGGTAATGCGTACTCAATGCTTAAGTAATGTTAGTTTGTATTATATAGCATCACTGCTCATGTTACTGTTTCACTAGGATGGATTGCTTTTGTAACAGTATCCCTCATTTGTTCAGTGCTTTGGATTAAAGGTCTTCAATAAGCATTAATGTAAATGTCAAGATATGTAATATGGTCTTACCCGGCCAAGCTGCTGAGAACACTCCACACAGCCCACCTGGATGTTTCCATTCTGAGCTCCGGGAATAATTTGAACACATTCAAAATCACTTGCCAGGATCACAATATCACAGCCTGAGCCATACGCCTAAAGAAACAGAAATCACACAATTAAAGTCTGTAATTTTTCAAAAAAAAAAAAAAAATTGACTTGAGCGCTTGAAAGTCCACTAGATAGTGTGCATGAACTCTTTCCTTGCTCAAGGCCAAAGGAGTATAGGCTACTTTGAAAGGCTCGCGAGCTAAACTGTGCACGAGATGGAGCGGGATGCAGAAAATGAAGTAAGGCTTCTACCCGAGCCTTAAGACAACTTTTTTTTTTTTTTTTTTTTTTTCCCACATGCACCACAGAGAAAGAACTTTCTAAGAAAGTGACCAAAACTGCCTGTCAAGTGATAGACGAAACAGACAATGACTTTTTATCTTTTTTAAATTGAAATGAAAGACAATGTGGATAAACATTCACCGCCACGACGTACAGACCACACAAAGATATAGAAGAAAATTAAGAAAAACATTTTGAATCAATAACCCTAAAAAAATAATAAATAATAAAATATTTATATATTATATAAATAATATATTACACTGCAGAGGTATGCATTTCACATGTCGGCAAATCAAATTAAATCGCTAAATTGCCTGTGCGAGCATGATTTAACTATAGTCCACAGCACAAAGATACACCGAAAAACAATCAAAAATTAATTTACAGAATTGAATTACAACAGATTATACTACCATTCTAATAAATAAAATTAATAATAAAAAAATAGTGATAATCAAGTCAAAAATCATATTAGATCCAGCTGAAATGTTTTGAAATCACTTGTAGACTTAATTAAAAAAAAAAAAAAAAAAAAAAAAAAAATCCAGTCTTTCACATGCCTGTGTCTATCTGAGTCTTTTCAAATAATGCACTAGTCAACTTGTTAACGTTGGCCGGCAGAAATGTGCTGCAATGGTTGTTGTTGTTAAGTGGTAGGGCATAAGCTGTTGGCACAACTTGAGTCTTACTTTTTTTGGATCATCTTTTACCTTTTCCAAGTTTATCCAATATCACACTTTAGATTTTCTTATCCCACACATTGTTAAAGATTTAATCCATGCTGCCAAGATGCCCTCTGTCAGTAACAGATCATGGAAAGTGAAACTTAACTCAGTCACAGGGGTTGGATTTATTCACGCACAATAAAAACTTCTTTCTTTTCACATTTTTATTTACAGCATTATCATAATAGGCTGTATATTATCTTATTGGGAGAAAACCAGTAGGTCTATGTAAAATCAGATACTGAGCACCCCCATATCTCCTTTCATAACACCTCTGTTAGGCTCCTCATATCAAAGCATTGAATCGTCGATTATTCAGAGTCACCCCTAGAGAGCGATATAATGTTAGTGAACATCCGACGCCACATACGCTGCTTAGAGAGCGATGTTTAGATTAATATGTTATGTAATATGTGTTGCACGCTTTCGTATCAATATCAAAATAAACACACAACAAAAATAACAGCGATGAGAAAAAGTTAAGAAAGCATCTGATCATAGCAATGTGGATGTTTGCATAATTTATTTACCACTTTATACAATAAATTGTTTAAAAGTAAACAGATTCGACTGATTCACTGATTCAAAACAAAAGATTTGAAGCAGTGTTTTGAAATCAGCCGTCACTAGATATTGTTGAAATGTCGTTTTTTGGGGGTTTTTTTGCTGCACAAAAAGTATTCTCGCTGCTTTATAATATTCAGATTGAACCACTGAACTCACATAAACTGTTTTAAAAATGTTTTGAATACCTTTCTGGATCTTGATAAGTACAGTGGTATTGTTGTCTACAGAAGCCTCACTGAGCCATCGTATTTCATCAAAAATAACTTAATTTGTGTTCTGAAGATGAACAAAGGTCTTACAGGTGTGGAATGACATGAGGGTGAGTAATAAATGACATTATTTTCATTTTTGGGTGAACTAACCCTTTAAGCAGCAAAAACTGTTTTCAACATTGATAATAAAAATAATAATAATAATAATAATAGAATGATTTCTGAAAGATCATGTGACACTGAAGAATGCAGTAATGGTGCTGAAAATGTGTCAGCTTTGTCATCACAGGAATAAATTACATTTTTATATTTATTAAAATAGAAGACAATTATTTTAAATTGTAATAATATTTCACAATATTACTGTTTTTACTGTATTTTTGATTAAATGGAGCCTTGGTGAGCAGAAGAGCTTTCATTCAGCAAGGATTCATTACATTGATCAAAAATGACAGTAAAGAGACTTTTACATTGTTAAAATAATAATAAATGCTGTTCTTTTGAAATGTATATTTTAAAGAATCCTGGGGGGGGGGGGTAGTATCAGAGTATCCACAAAAATATATTAGCAGGACAACTGTTTTCAGCATTGATAATAATAATAACAAATGGTTTACGGTCATTTTAATCAAATAAATGCAGCATAAGAGACTCTGAGCATAAGAGACGTCTTTTAAAAACATTAAAAAAAATTCCATCTTCAAACTTTTTGAACAGCACACTGGGAACCATGAAACAAAAAAATGGGGAACTCAGTTTTCTCTTCCTTATTTTGCATTATTATTATTTTTATGATTATGATGATGATGATGTTACTTTCAAAGTTACCTTACAAGTTTTGATGTTTCTACATTGGCTGTAGTTCAAGTGAAACTGCTTTGGCAACACAAATGTAGCAATGTGTGTCATAACACAACTGAGAGAGAGAGTCAGAAGGGTCATCATAACCACACACTTACATACATTTACATTCATTATTATACCATCTAAACACAACGTGTTGTGACAATTTTCAACGTTGAGGTAAAAATACAAAAGTACAGGGTGTTAAACAAAACCATGAGTGTAATGCTTTAAATAGAACAGGGAAGTACAGATTTATCCACACACACACACACACACACACACACACACACACACACACACACACACACACACACACACACACACACAGTGTCCTTCTCTCACATGTCGGACTCTAAACAGATGTGCCCATTTGATGATCTAAATATGCTTACTGATGCATCCACTTTTTTTCTGGGTTACATTTCTCCTGAAGCTCATCTACTGCACATGCACAGTTCAGCATTTTTGGTTTTGTTTGGGAAAGCAAAGCACAGTACTACTCATACTGTTAATGCGGTCTGAAAAAATGTTCTACGCATAATATATCTGGATGATCTAGATCAGTGCAGAACAGACCAGTGTTATTTTAGTTTAATTTTTTATTTCAGTTAGTTATTTTAGTACATCAAGTTAAACTAAAAAAAAAAGAAAGAAATGTAGTAGTCTTGACAACTAGATGAAAGTTTTTACGTTGTATTTTATTTCAGTTAACATTTATTTTAATTTATTTCAAGTAACAAAATTATTATCATTATTATTATTAGTTATTATTGATGGTTTAATAGCCCTGCAGCAGAGCACACTGCACTGAATGACAATGTGTTTACTTTTTAATCAATTGTTCAAAGGCTCAAACTACTAAATAACTTTTTTTACATGATAATGGGATGCACTAACATAATGAGGTCATGTGTTTGAAAGATTTATCACTTCTGTGTAGTAGGGGTGTGACGAGACGGGTATCTCACAAGACAAAACGAGACTTGAGATTGAGTTCACGAGACGAGACAAGATTTTTACACACTATTTTTAAGAAATCCTCAATGGCGAAATATATGACTAAAAAAAATATTCTGCAGGTGCATTTGAAATGTTTTAACTAATCATCTTGTAATGAATGTCATTTCAGTTCTACTTTCTGAGTATAAATTATCATATGCAGTAAAAGACAACAATACTCAAGCACTGTAAAAGGTTTTGACACAAACTCAACTGACTGACTTCTCTTCTGTATGATTTCAGTCTCTTCAGACCTTACTGCACATGATTTATGAGCTTCTACAACTTTTGACCTCCTAACTGAACTCCTTTCCACAAACTGATCATAGAAATAAAAACAGTATAAATAAAAATGGTAACACTTTACAATAAGGTCTAATTTTTAACATTAATTAACCAGCATCAACTAACAATGAGCAATATGTGTGCTACAGTATTTATTAATCTTCGTTTATTTTAGTTAATAAAAATAGTAATTCATTGTTAGTTCATGATAGTTCACAGTGCATTAACTAATGTTAACAAATTAAACCTTATTGTTTGTGCTTAATAAGATAACGTATTCATTTCTATGGTAACACTCTACAAAAAGTGCAACCAAAATCGCACTCTCTTAATATTCAAAGTGCAAATAAGACCAAATTTTTCTTTGATACAGAGCTGAGAGATGGTTGCAACTACACTGCCCAGCCTAAAATAGCTTTCATATTAAGAGATATTTGCATTCATCAGGGAGCCGCTTTCAAAATGCGGGGAATTGACATCGCGTTTGAATGCGCGCTCGTTTACTTTTACTTTCGTGATCGCGCATACTCTGTAAATATGGAGCAGCGGCGACCGTTATCCAAATGAATTAAATGTTTTTTATTTAAATACAAAGCAAAACGACAGTGGAGGCGCAATGTAAACGTAGTGGTGGCATATTCTATCCTAATCATCCTGTCATGGCAATATCACAAGACTAATTTTCGCCTCGACGAGAAATCTCATCACATTTTAGTCTCGCGAGATCTTGTCACACCCCTACTGTGTAGTGTTGTCACGATACCAACAACTCCAGTAGTCGGTACAAATACCATTGAAATGTTACGGTTCAAATAAATTTTTAAATATATATAAAAAAAAATGTTTTATTCAAACATATAAATAAATATCAGTATAATGGTAACCTAAATTGATTAAAAGATATGTGTCATTTACCGCTCTGCCCTTCGAGAAGGATGTGGGACACAAGCAGGAAAGAGACCATCTCTTTTATAATATCTTCATGTTATCTCTTGATGTTACAAGCAACAGTTGTAAATGGTCTGGAGCTAGTTTTATCCTTCACAGGGGCAAGACATTCAAGCTATGTTTGATTTTGCGCTGCCAGAGAAAGCGAAACTAAAAAATGTCAGTGTGTGTGAAATTTGGTATACAAATAAACTTGCCACGCCTTATAAAGTCTAATAACAAGCACAAACTGTGTGAAATAGAAATTGACGTGCAAGCAAAAAGGTTTCTGTCCTACTGTGTTTTTTTTCTACTTTACCACAGTAAAGAATACAAATATAATAGGCCTAAAAGTGAAAGAAAGGAAGAAACATTTATAATCCCCTGCGTGAGTGAAGATTTGGGAAAAGAAACAGAGATTCCATGTCTAGTGGAATAACTAATGGAATATTGTTAAAGGTCCCGTTTTTCGTGTTTTTTTGAAGCTTTGATTTCGTTGTGCAATATAACATGTGTTCATGTTTCGCGTGTAAAAAAAAACCCACAGTATTTTTCACATAAGTTACTTATCTGTATACCTCTGTTTCCACTGTCATAAAATGGACTGATGACTTCCTTGTTCTATGAAGTCCCTCCTTCAGAAATACGTAACGAGTTCTGATTGTGCCAGCGGTTCCTGTGTTGTGATTCGACAGCAGCTTAGCGCTCCTTGCCCGGAAAGGTCACGCCTCTTACCATAACGTGTGCTGCACATAGTTTTACATGTGGATTATTGTGGTGTTGTGCCGAATGAACACAAAAGACAATAATTCCCGAGAGACTGAACTCTTTAATCTCCACAAGCAGCGACAGAAAATGTACAACGTTAGCACTCACTCAGAACGAGTACCTCATACAGAAAACAGCCATATACATAAACATAGTCCCCTCTTGTGGCCATTATATGCACTGCAGTCCAACATTGACTATTGCAGTAAGGATACCACAATTATAATTTTCGGGAACCGAGTTAAACATAAATTGTAACCATTGATCTCTAAGTACAGCGTCACTGGGAAGGCCAAACAAAGGTGATTGGACTGCGGGATGAAAATAACACCGTTTCGACAACATGGCGACAATAGTGTTTTCAAAAGTACCGACTTCGGTACCTAGTCGGTACTGAAATTTTAAAAACGTGACGCTTTGAGCGCTGTTCTGCGGATTCGTAAACATCTCTGATTGGCCGTTGTTTTCACGGCTCATCGGATATGTCTGTGATAGGCTTCAATGTTTATGAATGATGTTTATGAATCCGCTCAACAGCGCTCAAAGCGTCACATTTTTAAAATTTCAGTACCGATAGGTACCGAAGTCGGTACTTTTCACAACACTAGGCGACAAACACACTCTACAAACGCAACTCTTGCTCTTCTCCGTGGGAGCGCAACAAGACCACGCCCCCTTTTTTGTGTATTCATGTGGGCGGAGGTTAGTCAAAAAACTGTTTTAGTGACGTCATTAAAGAAGGAAGTAGAGGGATGTAGTCCAAACTGGCCGTTCGATGTAGGCGACTTCTGATAAATAAAATATCTCGCTTGGCATTGAACTTTGAGCTTTAAAATTGTACAGATTTTTTTCATACTCTAACAACAACATTACACACTAACTAAAGTTTGAAACATGGGATCACGAAGAACAGGACCTTTAAATTCTCTGCAAATCGGGTGACCAGATCGCGATTCCCAAAACAGAATACAAAGCTTAAATATATGGACTCGCGTACCTCTCTCATTCGGCATGAACCAAAATGTTTCCATGGCTGCGATGTCACATTTAATTAATTGCTAACCTAACATTTCTTTTGTAAAAAAAGATTTGTGCTTCACTCACACAATATTCACATAATATTCATAGTCATATTCATGTAAAATACTGGCACAGCCCTATCAGCGGGTACCGAAAATACCCAGATACTTGGTATTCCCAGTACTAAAGAAATGATGGTATCGTCACATTTTCAAAATTTCAGTACCGACTTGGTAGCTTACCCAAGTACTGCTACTTTTGACAACACTACTACTGTGCCTGCTGTTACAATATTTTTTTTTTAAATAAAACAATGTTCACTATACAGTAAATAGTATGCAGTAGTAAGCAGTACACAAGTAATCAATTTTAACAAAGCCTTGCATATACATTCACTGCAGCACTGAAGCCATGGTACAATGTAAACGCACATGCACATACAGGTTGCAACAAGCCATTAATCAGTCCAGACTGAAGAGCTGAATGCTGCACCTGGTGTTCTGAGCAGTGTGTGTGTGTGTTTGTGTGTGTGTGTTCTCATCCTCTCTATGACTTATTAATGGGAAGAGAGCACAGAGGTACTGAAAGCAAACAAGCTCAAAATGACACTCATTCCCATAATAGACACGACTGGGCAAACGCATACATCACTATGAGGTGCGTGTACACAGAAAACAGAGAAACTCCATAGTATGAATGTATAATTTCATTTAGATTCTGCTTTTAACCAGGGCCCAGGGTCGAATTTATGAATCATTCTTATAAGTAAAATTGTACTTAACTGTTATTTTCTAGGGGTGTGTGTGATGATACACTTAGCTCAGGAGAAGATACACGATACTCGGCTCACAAGAACGAGATGAGACAATATTTTTAAGGAACAATCTTCATTGAGAAAATATGACTGGAAAAATAGTATTTTGACTGAAAGTCACAAAATGCAAAACAATGCAGACATTTTACTTATTTAACTAATCTAGGGCTGTCACTAACAATTATAATCGTATAATATTTTTTTGCGGTAATAAAAATATACTTAATTGAATAGCCTCTAAAATGACTTAAAATATATACAATAACAATGAGGCAATAATAATCGGATTAAATAAAGTATCAAAAGCAAGTAGTTTTATGGTTTTATTGGACAACACCATTTTTCACAAGAAATACCGTCGCATTTTAATATTTTTGTGTGTTTAAATGCATTCGTTTAGCTGACCATTGATAGCTTGCAGACGATCGCTATGCAAAAGCTGCGCATACTCGTCACTCTTTAGCTCTGCTCACATGGCACGCCTCCAGGAGCTCAGCTGTTTTCAGAAAGACTCGGTACTGCGTATGCATCTTTTATAAATATGATAGAACTAAAGACTTTTTGAATATATGAAGGATGTACTACTACTCTATAGGTACTCAAGATTAACATGAGATTGGCAGAAACTGTGTGTGATACCCCCCCTTTTAAGAAGAAAAATAATATTTGTATTCCCAAAAACCTTTCTTTCTTTTTTAAGACAAAATTAACAAAGTATGCATTTTCCTGAAAAGAATGTTCTTCAAAAACCATTGTAAGTAACTTCTTAAAGTTAGGATAACCTCAAACCTGTCTTAAATCCCCAAACGTTAGTTGTTTAATTAAACTTATTGGGGGATGTTTCAAATATTAAGCACTACAACATAACACTAGCTACATACAATACATATTACCAGTACCAGGAATGTGGACGAGTACTCTGAAGTGACACCAATCTATCATTAAAACAGTGATCACTAGTGAATTCTAGCTAGAACTATAGCGAGACAGCACACAGAAATAGGATGCATTCACTCTAGAGAAAGAAGACACCAAAAGCCTGTAATTTTCTTCTTAAGAATTGTTTTTTTAAATTAAATGTATGAATTAGTTTACTCAAGTATTTAAATTGAATAACAATTAAAATGTATGAGAACAAAATAAAAATCTGCCAGTTCTGCTTGCTTAAACTGAATTTCTTAACTTAAAAATGTTGATGTAACTGGTTGCCTCAATTTTTGAGTTTTGCCAACTTATTCAGGTTTACAGTGAAAAATTAAGAAAACACTAGTAAAACAACTAGAAAACAGAACCAAACCAAGTAACAAATATGTGTACCAGTATCACACCAGACAATGTGTGTGTGTTCAATGTAGTAGACTATCATTCATGTCCCTCTGCGCTGTGAGACTGAACACGACTAGAGCAAGACATCATTCATCAATCTCTGAGAACATGATCCTCTGGGAGAAGACAACTCGACTCATCCTGCCTGATTCGGCTCTGCGTGGCTGTCAACATTCCTGATCCGACATGTGTGCAGTGATTGTAATACCCTTCAGAGATCAAGACTAGTCCCAATGAACGGTTTAATCTCATAAAGAGCTATTCCACAGTACGTTAACACCTACTGACAAACATAACCAGCACTGTTTAAATACTAAAAGACCTTCATTTGTAAAATATAAGCTTTATTACACCCAAGACGGCTCATCGGTCTACAAACAAGAGCAGATAAACTTACTCTAACATCAGCTATTGACTTTACCAGGCTTGAAATAGTAAGCTTATATACTTGTTAAATCATTTAAAATGAATTTTTCAGTTTTTAAAAAATTAAAATCCATTTAAAACTCCTGTAAATATAATTTGCTCTAGGAACTTTATGGTGGTAACTACAAATGAAGTCTCTTCCTGGTATCAACAAGCAGAACTAGCCAGGTTTACTTTTTTTTGCTTTACTGAAAGTAAAAGTGAAAGACTGTATTCGTACAGACAGGTTTGTCAATGGTTTTATCAAACATCAAGTCTCATGCTAAGCTCTATTGTTATACTTTAAGAGTGTACCAACTGAATATTTAAAACCTTTATTTGTGATATATAAAACTGAGACACAATTCTAAATTATTTGTAACTTTATCAGTTAGGCAGTAGGCCACAGATGCCAACCATTAACATTATGTTAAAAATAATATGGAATATTCCTTTAACCAGGAGATGTGAAGAGTTGTGTAGAGATTTCCACCATTATCTGTAGATCAAAGGAAGAACAAACCTATTTGATTTACATTGATCAATGTTTATATGCAAATAAAAGCTTAAATTAAATCAGTTCATCAAATAAAGTAATTGCATCTCTTCAGTAGACTTGAAATAAACCGCTCAATTCATATGGATGATGTTTAGTCTTTATAAATTCAATGGAGGCACAGAAATCTCTCAAGTTTCATTAAAAATAACTTCACGTAGCGCCTTTCCCGATCCCGTCTTCCTCTCTCTCTCCCACTTCGCTTCCTGTCTAATCACTGTCCAATCATAATAAAGGCAAAAACGCCAAAAATAAATCTTTAAAATAAATAAATAAATAAATAACTTCATTTGTGTTTTGAAGATGAACAAAAGTCTTATGGTTTTGGATGACATGAGGGTGAGTAAATATCAACAGAATTTTCATTTTCTGTGAATTATCCCTTTAAATTATCATAGAAAACATAGTGCTGTTCATGTAAACAGCTATACAAGCTGTTCGTCTAAAGAACCCGGAAGCACAGCAGCTTGTTATGCTATGTGTAATAAGCTCTGTGATAAACATCAGCTCAGTTCTGGCAGACATTAGCCATATTTCAAGAATATCCAGAGCTCCAGAATAACATTTTAAAGCAAGTTCTACAGGTGCTGAGGGATTACATGCTTTGTCTCTTGGAAATGCACATTTGACAGTAACTTAAGCTGACAGCAACAATAGCTTGAGCTTGAGTTGGGATGCAAATGTACATTTATTTTCTACAAAAATTAATATCTAATTTTAAAAAAGAAAAAAAAAGATAACTGAGTTATTAAAATTGAGTTATTAGTTATTACTTTTAAAGGTGGGGTAAGTAGATTTTGAAAAACACTGTTTGGAAGTTAGTCGGACTGACACCAACAAAAAATGTGCAACCAATCATCATTAGGGGGCGTAGCTATAATGGTCGAAGAGACAGAACATGTAAGTGAGAGATTTGAAAAAAAAAAAAAAAAAAAAAACTGCAGAAAGAGAGATGATGAAACAATACAAAAGAGCTCAAAAAATATCACTGGTATGAAGGGTTATGATCTTTTGAACCTGCATTAATATTAGAAAAGCTTTCCAGCGCTGGAGAGAGCTAAGTGGGAAGGCCTGAAAACAGATGTGGAGGCTGCTTTGATTCCACTTCACATGTTAGTAACACTGGGTTTGTGTGTCATGATTGTCTGGAGCTGCTGTGCTGTTGGGGACTAACAACAAACTCGTTTGTATTTACTCTTTTGTACTGTACATTCATTTTTTTGTGCTTTTTTGTCATTCACTCACCATCTGTGCTTTATTTTTCGTGAAGCATTGCGCATCAGCTGTGATAAACAGACATCTACTCTTGCATTGTGTGTAACAGTGGCCAGATAGTGAGAGCTGTGCAGGTAAACCACTGCACACTGACGACCACTAGAGAATGCAAAGTTTAGGATTGGAGAGTGAATTTTGGAGGCGGAGCAATGAAGAGAGGGGTGGGTTTGTTTGGGTTGATTTCAAATATCAACAATGTCCAGCAGCGTTTTTCAAAATCTACTTACTTATTAAAATTAACCACTGGTCTTCCATATAGTATCATACATTTGTAGATCATAATCACAGGTAAAACCACGCAACTCGTGGATTTTATGGTATTTGCTATGAAAAACAGATTGAATTTAGGCTTTTATTCACATATAAACATTGATCAGCAAACATAAACAAAAGCTCAACCGAACCTGCTTGATGCGCAAGAACAAACCTCTTGCGGAAGCTCAAACGTGCTGCGTAGCATGAGAATGAACCTCATGTGTCACATGCTTGAGCTTCCGTTTACACAACTGATGTGCGAGTTGGTAAATTTATATGTGAATACAAGTCTAAATTGAATCTGTTCGTCATATAAAGTGATCGTGTCTCTTCAGAAAATTTGGACTAAACCGCTCAATTCATTTGGATTAGTTTTACTATCTTTTTATGAACTGTTTCAAAGCATCAAAGTGGTAGTTGTGTAGCTGTCTATGGAGGGACAGAAAGCTCTCAGATTTACTCAAAAAGATCTTCATTTCTTTTCCAAAGATGAATGAAAGTTTTACGGGTTTGGATCGACATGAGGGTGAGTAATTAATGACAGAATTTTTGGGTGAACTAACCCAACTCATATATATATATATATATATATATATATATATATATATATATATATATATATATATATATATATATATATATATATATATATATATATATACACACAAATGCACAAAAATTGATATAGCTTAATAAAAAATACTGTAATTTATATTCCATTACTCTTCATCACCAAGACATTTGTAGTTTAAGAACTCAAACGCTTTGACTGGATCTCACATCATTGTTTAGTGATCGCGATCGAGAGTTAACACACTTGTTCTGAGCTCGCGAGAGCTAACGACAATTGTTTCCAAATAGAAACTGATCTCCTGAACTGTCCAAACTGACCTAATCATGTGAAAGCCTGTGTGTGTGTTCTGGTGGAGAACCTGTGTTAAACCACAGAGAAATATTCAGATTGTATGTCAGGTTTCAGTTCTTGTTTCTGCTCTGTGGAAGCCACTGTCTGACAAATCAAAGCGCACATCAGAGCAACTTTCCTTAAGAAGACATAGCCTGATTGTTTCAAAAACACAACTGTCTTCTACCCCATATCATTTGACAGCAGATATTTATAAGCTGCCAGTAATATTCCAGCACTGATCACTGCAGTCTTCATGATGAGCTCAATAAAATTGAAATGGCGTGAGTGGAGTGCTGCCAAACAGCTTGCTGAATCACATTTCTGCGTGCTTTGTAGTTATATAGCCAAACAAGCAAACAACAGTGTTGTATTTGGTATTGGCCACCTGATCGTGCTCCATGAGGCATCATCCTCCTAAGCATCATCCTGCTCTGTCTTTTGAGGCAAGCTGACAAATGGCCCATGTGGCACAGTTCAAAGGAGTAGCTCTGTTTCGTCCCCCTTTAGGCACATTTGTCGTTTAATGTTTCTCATATTTAACAGAAATGGCATTGATTATCAGTTAGGCAAATTGGTAGTGGCACCAGTGCGACCTCTAACCAAATTCAGTCGTACCGGCAGGAAAAAAAAGGATGCAAAATGCAACCATTTATTCACAGTCTAAAGCCCTGATATGCTGCAACTATTGAAGATATGGTATTCCAGTGAGGTTTCAGCACTCAAATAAACCCAGAGGCATTGAAATCCTCTAGTGCTATGATCCACCCTCCACTCCTGCTGGCTAATGATCCCAGCAGGCCCCGGGATAAGGCGTCTGCAGGAGTGGAAGTGTGTCAGCCTTGAGTATGGCGTGAGCGTAATATATTCAGACATGCCGCGCTAGGCTGTATTTTTATGCCTTGTCTAATGGCAACTAACATTCAAACACACACTACGATCCCCCACTCCACAAGTCCATAAACACCACTCCTTCCTGCAAAACAACAAAAGATAATGGAAAGATAAACAAAATATCTTCCTTATTTGATGGCCTGTGGGTTTGCCATATCATGTGCAAGCCTCACGCTGATGCAGTGAGCAGGAGGCCAAACAGTCAAAAGGCTTGACACCCAAAAAGTGAGACTGACAACTCTCAAACTAAGTGCTGAGTCTTCTAAAGCTTTTCATCTACTTAATGCTTTACTCACCTGCTACGATAATATTTGAAAAATATTTTAATTTGGGAACTTTTCTTAAAGGTGCCCTCGAATGAAAAATTGAATTTATCTTGGCATAGTCAAATAACAAGAGTTCAGTACATGGAAATGACATACAGTGAGTCTCAAACTCCATTGTTTCCTCCTTCTTATATAAATCTCATTTGTTTAAAAGACCTCCGAAGAACAGGCGAATCTCAACATAACACCGACTGTTACGTAACAGTCGGGGTGTACGGCCCCAATATTTGCATATGCCAGCCCATGTTCCCAACATTATGAAAGGCATTAGACAAGGGCAGCCAGTATTAACGTCTGGATGTGCACAGCCGAATCATCAGACTAAGTAAACAAGCACAAGAGCCGTCGCTATTTTCATTTTTGAACACACTTGCAGTCTGTATAGTGCATAAACACAACTTCATTCTTTATAAATCTCTCATACAGTGTAGCATTAGCCGTAATGTAAACAATGTAACAGTATGCAATACTTACATAATCCGACGCATATGCCGCATGCATGACGAACACTTTGTAAAAATCCATTTGAGGGTTATATTAGCTGTGTAAACTTTGTTTAGGCACTGTTTAAGGCAAGCGCGAGCTCCGTGGGCAGAGAGCATTAGATTTAAAGGGACCACACAGCATAAATAAAGGTGAAACTTCACAGACACATTCAGGGGGCACCTTAGACTTATATTACATCTTGTAAAAAAACGTTTGATGGCACCTTTAACAAAAACTGACATCATGACAATGAATCAAAATTAATGGAATTATACTCTACTGGTCAAAAGTTTGGAATACTTTAAGGAATAGTTCCAAAAATAAATATTCTGTTATCATTTTCTCACCCTCAAAATATTCTAAACCTCTATGCGTTTCTTTGTTAAACACAAAAGAAGATATTTGGAAGAATGTTGGTAACCAAACAGTTTCTGGTCCCCCCTAACTTCCATGTTGACTGTCCCTTTAAGATTTTTTTCATAGAAGTCTCTTATGCTCACCAAAGCGGTTTTGATTTGATGGAAAATACAGTAAAAAACAAATAGTTTAATAATAGGGAAATAGTATAACAATGTAAAAGGGCCGTTTTCTATTTTAATATATTTTGAAATGCAAGTTATTCATGTGATAGCAAAGCTGCAAATTTTAGCAGCAATTACAGCCATTTTTGCTGCTTAAGTAAGATTTATAAAAAGAAAAAAAAAGAAAAGAAAATGAAATTAATAATTTTATTCAACAAGGAAAAAATATGAATGTTACAAAAGATTTAATAATAGCCATAATAGCCATAATAATAAGAACCATTATTAATAACTCAGCACCAAATCAGCATATTAGAATGCTTTCTCTGAAGGATCATGTGACACTGAAGACTGGAATAATGATGCTGAAAATTCAGCTTTGCGTCACAGAAACAAATCACATTTCACAAGAATATACAGAATGTATTCAAACAGAAATCAGTCCTTTTATAAATATATGTAATAATATTTCACATTACTGTATTTTTTAATCAAACAGTTGCAGCCTTGAATATAAAGACAATTCATTTAAAAACATAAAAATATATATTTTATAACAAACTTTTGACTGGTAGTGTATAATTAATTGATATTAATTTAATAAAGGTAAATGTATCTTAGGTCATATAACTCTGAAAAGGACAAATATTACATATGTTTTAATATATTTGGGGCAATGACATGACAAGTCATTTTTTGTCCAAATGCCTTAATACTAATAAAAAACAAAGATATGACATCCAAAGTATGTAAGGTAGTACAACTAGATCTCTTTTAATGAACCCAAAAGGTTTTAATTATATTTTGCTACATATAAAGATATTTTAAAAATTCTGAAGTGTCATAAGGTCATTTGGTTTAACCGTCCAAAGGCCAATACAGCCATTTCATTTGTGATTAAAATATCTTAAAATGTAATAAATGTATTTTATATCAACATAGTGCAAAATGGTATTAAAATTTTGGGTAAATGTCGTTCCTTTGTTATGAGAAAGATTGTCTGGAAAAATAATTTCATTGATGTCATTTGGAGTAACTAATATAAAGAGACCATTTTGGATCAAGTCATGCAGTCAATCATGTGACAGGATGTGACATCATTCAGACTCTTAACTATTTGAAAAATTCATGTTTTCACTTGCTCATAGGCATTTCCCGAAACATCAGGTCATTCGATACAACCACTATAAAATTTGGAAAATGTTGTAATATTTTAAAAACTTGTACTAAATTTAAAATGTTTGATTGTCCTTTTGCTGGCTAGCTAGCAAGTTAACTAGCTAACTAGCTAGATATCAACATGTTAGCATTGTTTGAAAATATCGTCAATTGGTGTAACCAAAAGTGTAATTCGGTAAAACCGAATGACTTTTTTGGTGACAAATTTTGTCCATTTTGTAAAAAAAGACAAAAGCAGTGTCAATTGATTTTTTTTTTTTTTTAAATAATCTCATTAACACTTAATAAAACTTCAAAATTAATTTTATCTCCATTAGTTTTTTTTATTTTTATTTTTATTTTTTTTACACTTTTAAAAGCCTTATTCGTCAATGACCCAATAATATTATTAATTGTACTATGTTTTCTCCAAATAGCACGTGAGACCATATGATACATGTCAACTACCTATTTAGACCAGTGTTTCTTAACCAGGGGCCTCAGTAAACTCAGATAGAGCTACAGGATATAATTCATATTCAAATTCAAATTTATAAATTATTATTAATATATTAAAACCGTCCAAATCTAAATTGATATGTAAACTGAAATCTTCTGCAATTTTCATTTTTTCCACTTCAATAACTATTGTTTTTATTTAAGAACATGGAGTTCTTAAAACTTCTTGAAACACAATATTAATATTGTTTTTACATCTAATTTAATATATCAATACTCCCAGTTTCTGTTCACAAAAAAATGAAAACAAGCAGCTTTGTCATATTTTCAGTATTTCTGTTGTATATCTATCTACAAACCCGATTCCAAAAAAGTTGGGACACTGTACAAATTGTGAAAAAAAAAAGGAATGCAATAATTTACAAATCTCACAAACATATATTTTATTCACAATAGAATATAGATAACATATCAAATGTTGAAAGTGAGACATTTTGAAATGTCATGCCAAATATTGGCTCATTTTGGATTTCATGAGAGTTACACATTCCAAAAAAGTTGAGACAGGTAGCAAGAGGCCCGGAAAAGTGAAATGTACATATAAGAAACAGCTGGACCGATTTGCAACTTATTAGGTCAATTGGCAACAAGATTGGTTATAAAAAGAGCCTCTCAGAGTGGCAGTGTCTCTCAGAAGTCAAGATGGGCAGAGGATTCCCCCAATGCTGCGGCAAAAAAATAGTGGAGTAAGAATTGCTGGAGAAAAATTGCAAAGAGTTTGAAGTTATCATCATCTACAGTTCATAATATCATCCAAAGATTCAGAGAATCTGGAACAATCTCTGTGCATAAGGGTCAAGGCCGGAAAACCATACTGGATGCCCGTGATCTTCAGGCCCTTAGACGGCACTGCATCACATACAGCAATGTTAATGTAATGGAAATCACAACATGGGCTCAGGAATACTTCCCGAAAACATTGTCGGTGAACACAATCCACAGTGCCATTCGCCGTTGCCGGCTAAAACTCTATAGGTCAAAAAAGAAGCCATATCTAAACATGATCCAGAAGTTCAGGCGTTTTCTCTGGGCCAAGGCTCATTTAAAATGGACTGTGGCAAAGTGGAAAACTGTTCTGTGGTCAGATGAATCAAAATTTGAAGTTCTTTTTGAAAAACTGGGACGCCATGTCATCCGGACTAAAGAGGACAAGGACAACCCAAGTTATTATCAGCGCTCAGTTCAGAAGCCTGCATCTCTGATGGTTTGGGGTTGCATGAGTGCGTGTGGATTGGGCAGCTTACACATCTGGAAAGGCACCATCAATGCTGAAAGGTATATCCAAGTTCTAGAACAACATATGCTTCCATCCAGACATCGTCTCTTTCAGGGAAGACCTTGCATTTTCCAACATGACAATGCCAGACCACATACTGCATCAATTACAACATCAGAAGGATCCGGGTACTGAAATCTCCAGCCTGCAGTCCAGATCTTTCACCCATAGAAAACATTTGGCGCAACTTGTCTCCTCAGTCCCCAGACGTTTGCAGACTGTTATAAAAAGAAGAGGGGATGCCACACAGTGGTAAACATGGCCTTGTCCCAACTTTTTTGAGATGTGTTGATGCCATGAAATTTCAAATCAATTTATTTTTCCCTTAAAATGATACATTTTCTCAGTTTAAATATTTCATCTGTGTTGTATTCTGAATAAATATTGAAATTTGAAACTTCCACATCATTGCATTATGTTTTTATTCACAATTTGTACAGTGTCCCAACTTTTTTGGAATCGGGTTTGTATCTATCTATCTATCTATGTAATGGGGGGGGGGGGGGGTGTCTTTAAATATTGTGTTGGACAACAAGGGGCCTTTGGGGGAAAAAAAAAATAAATAAAAATTTACACAACAGGAATTTACCAGCTCCTACACACACATGAATTGCCCCCACACAGCAATTGCGAAAGCTAAAGACAATCATTTCCAAATAGAAACTGATCTCCTGAACTGTCCGAACTGACCTAATCATGTGAAAGCCTGTGTGTGTACTTTCTGGTGGAGGACCTGTGTTAAACCGCAGAGAAATATTCAGATTGTATGTCAGGTTTCAGTTCTTGTTTCTGCTCTGACAAATCAAAGCGCACATCAGAGCAACTTTCCTTAAGAAGACATAGCGTGATTGTTTCAAAAACACAATCACCTCCTACCCTATATCATTTGACAGCAGATATTTATGAGCAACCAGTAATATTCCAGTGCTGATCACTGCAGTCTTCATGATGAGCTCAATAAGATTGAAATGGTTAGAAAGGAGTGCTGCCAAAAAGCCTGCTGAATCACATTTTCATGTGTTTTATAGTTTTATGGCCAAACAAGCAAACAATAGTAAGGTAACGTTATTTGTTATTGATTGCCTGAACAGGCTCCATCAGGCATCATCCTAAACTTATACACATGCAGTCATTCTCGTGCAAATTTTGTTGTCCGAGTTCACTACATATTTATGCAACACTTTTTTGTTGTACTAATGCATATTAAGACACTGAACTGAATAAACATTGTTAATTCAGGACTAATTCATTGTTAGTGCAAAACATTTACATTAGAGATTCTGGCCTGTCAACTGTACTCTTTGACGTCACTGTGTGCACAGCTGATGGACTCAACATCCAACCACAATGGCATTGTCTCATAACCTACTAAGCAAGCTCCATAGACAGCATTTTTGGGCATCACACTCGTCACTGCTGTTTAGGCACTAGGCAGCTGACTACCTAGGTTGTGAGCTACAGCCAACGAATATCATCACCCTTTGCTGCTATGCATCAGCATCATGTGTGAGCACAGCAACCGACTATAAACATGCGTTGCATGTCAAGCAATCGTGCATGTTGGCGTTTGCATAGATAGAGAAACACACCACAGGGGTGTGTGTGTGTGCTCCTGATCTGCAGGGACACACACACACACCGCAGATAACCTTGAGGATGACAGATGGCATAATGAACTCATACACGCATCATGAGGAGGATGATGGTGGTGATGATGATGATGATGCCCACAGGCTTCATGCACACGCGTCACGCTTAAACATCGATCACGCACAAGCGTAAAATAACGCGCCGCGCAGGTTTATTTCTCACTCACCGTGAACGGGACGTCGTGGACGCTTCCCACGGAGTAGCAGCAGTCCCCTGGGTTAACGGCCCCCGTCAGCACCTGGTGCAGATGCATTTTTGTTGATCACACTGATGTTAAATTATTTACAGCAGCGACGCTTCTCCGCCCGCTAGGTTTCTCTCCATCTACACCGGGAATCCCATCCGCCCGCGTCCGGCCTGGAAGCCGCTCATTCGTCTCTAAACACCCCGTGCGTTTAAACACACACGGGCTCTGCTGAAATGTGTGTCCCGGTGTCTAATTTCCTGCGTAGAACGGTTAAAATCGCTCGTGTCGCGTCGCTGTCAACATTAACGAGCGGATTATACGTCTCTCCTCCTCCTCCTGCTGCTGCTGAAACTGGAGCGCGCGGCACGATCACCGCAGCGGCGCTCGTGCTCCTCGTGCGCGCGACCTCATGACTGCGAGAGTGTAGATGTAGAAAAACTAGACGCTACATAGTTTCGTAAAAATTAAACTTGAATTTGTAAGGTTAGGATTTGTGTAGTAATAATAATATAGCATAATTGTTTCTACAACAAAATGTAAAAAAAAAAAAAAAAAAAAAATCTGTTCCACAAATCCATGGTTCACAAACAGTCTCGTTGTTGTGGATAGATGTGCTTGGTTTTACAGATTATATTAAAGAGGATAACAGAGAGAATGTACATTGTGTTTATGAGCATTTATTATTTTACAATTAATCCTCGTTTTAGTGATAATTTCCACGTAAATGTTTAAACTCGTTATATTGGTACAATTGCGGACGAAACGCTGTGATTTTATGACATTAATTGTTGTAAATTTAGATGTGTCAGCTACCGCGTTCTATTGTGTCTACATCTAGGGCATTTAAAGCGCTTCCATGTTTTCGTGGCGCGCGCACGAGCGTGACGCGTCTGTTGCACGCGGTCATTGATCGGTGAGCTGCGAGGGTGAGGAAAATTAAATGCGGGGGTGTTCGGTGGGTCCTGTTCAATATAGATCACACAGAGCCCAGGTGAATAATAAAGACGCTGAGTTATTGGATCTGATTTCACACCGTTCTGGAGGAATGAAGGCCATATTCATACACAGCGCTTCAACTGGTCACGCGCAGGGAATCCCAACACCCCTGCACGCGCCGATTTGGTGTGTTCTGAAAACATTACATGACTTTCATAACATTACATGATGTTCATAATGTTGTAATGAGATTTAAACAATTGACAGTCATGGCATGTCATTCCTAATGTGACAATAACATTAAATATAATACATAGAAAATGGCATTGACAAATGATTAAAATGCCATATTGACTTTCAAAGAATTCATATCCATGACATTCATGTCATGACATTTATAAAATTGACAGTCATGGCATGGCATTATTTACATTAAATGACATAGATAATAATCCATGCCAGTCACAACATATGACATTTGTAACATTGTGACATAAAAAACATGATAAAATATTATTAAATGAAAATTATAATAATACATAACTCATAACACCACTTGACTCAAGTTATAGCAAACATAACATAACATGACATCATGGCTTGATATTCTTAACATGGCATTTATAATAGGCTAATACATGACATATGTAACATTAAATTACATTCTCACTAATTCGTAGCATAACATTACATGACATTCACAATAATGCATGCCATTCACATAACAAGACATTAAAAATAGGACGCTGCATAATACTGCATCCTTTTTCCAAAACAACTATTTCTTTGAGATTTTAAGATGCATGCCTTAGAACTATAACAATAAATGTGTCATTTTCAAGATGATTTTCACATTGTACAATGTGATACAGTGACTAAGCAAGTATTAATGGCAACCGTCTCTGATCTGTGCCTTGTGTAAATGTCCATATGCACAGACAGGAAAACACCTGAAGGAAGGAGTAGAGCATGCCACACACACATTTGCTCAGTCTGACTGATTCAGTGACCGAAGGCTCATGATCATGTGGTCTGTGTGTCCCAGATTGTGTGTGCAGAGGTCACTCATGGGCAAAACATCCTCTCTCGTGAATTCCACTTTACAAACAGCTACTACTGAAACCTTATCTGGGTTGAACATTGACTTGTGGGATGTGCTGGAAGTTTTGAATGAATCTTTGTAATTTCAAGAATGTGGCTTAGTTAGCTTGAATTGTGCATCACATGGGCATTGTTTTAAACACCACCGCAGAGTATTTATAAATGTGTGAAAATGGCTCTTCTGCTGTCTCGAAAGCTCATGCACACAAGTGTTATACAGTATATGATCACCGGAATGACTCTAAGAGGAAGTGACAGTCATGTGCTACAGCCTACAGCAAAGATCACCCTTGGTTCTTTTGACATAGGGGGTTCCTCTACATACACTTACAAACACACATTTAGCCTCTAGTGAATCAGTATTTCAGTAGCCTCTCCATTTCACCTCTCATTTTGAATTATATTCTTTATCCAATATCCATTGCTGGTAAATGTTATGTTGCACTCCAGGCTGTGTTTGTGTAAAAAAGGCATAGTTTCTTCTTAAGAAGAGTCTTCAGAGAGCTGCTGAGATGCAGAAAATCAGTTTACTATGGAACTTTCACAGATGAATGTCTGACATCTGTATGACCAACAACTTTATACAAACAAAACTAAACGTTTTTTTTTTTTTTTTTTTGAAGATGACCATATAAATACATAAGAGACATGTGCATGAAGGAAATAGGTCATGCTTTTAAACTAAAAGCCTATATTCAGACTCTTTGCATCACAGAAATACATTATATTTTAAAGTATAATATAAAACCATTACTTTATATTGTAATAATATTTTTCTGTATGTTTTATATATCATGATGAGCTTGAGACATCACAGAAGGTTTTTTTCACAGCCTACCTGACTGAAATGCCTCATTAATGTGCAAGTCATTTCAGCTCATTACTATCCAATTCTTTTGTCTTCTCAGGTGAGAATGGCCCATTATTCAGTGGTGATTCACGCCTCCTCTCATACTGTGTTTCTTGGCAAAAAGTGTCTTATAAAAACTAAATCAATATATTGTTTTATATGAAGGAGTAGGCAGCAAAATTGTTACATAATTCTGAAGCAAAAACTCTAGTCTACAACCTCCAATACCCTAAAGTCTTGTGGACACAGATTTACTATACTTTTTTTGGCCTTATTTCTGTGACTTAAGTTTTTTGTTTTTTCAATAACCACGCATAAACATTATTCCTTCAAAAACACAAACATGTACATACATGTTCCTCACATATTATTGTAGCCTAGTTTGTGCTGAATACAGTGTAATGACACTTTTTCCATTAATATGTTTATGAACAACTGAAAAAAGCACAAATGTCAGGGCATGTCAAAACTTCTCCAGGCCCCAAATCAGCCTCAGACTCCAGAGGGTTAAAAACAAAAAGACTGTAATTTATTATTTTTCTGTTTCACAGACAGGGCTTAGACTAAGCCAGGATTAGGGCTTAGTTCAATTAGGGCATTTAAGTAGCTTTTATACCCTAGAAAAAAAACATTACATGTGCATCTTGAGACAAAATAAAAGCATTGACATATTTTAAGATTTATCAGTGTAAGTTGCTTTCAGTTAATACAGCTCAAACATGCATTTTAGCTAGGACTAGCTTAAGCCTTGTTTGTGGAACTGGGGGAATGTTTATTTTATGAGGGGTTAAAGCTAAATGTAGGCTAAATGTATTTTCTTGGTTTGAATGTACTATATTGGTACTGTGTTTGGTGGCTGTAATGAATTAAAGGGTTAGTTCACCCAAAAATGAAAATTCTGTCATTAATTACCCACCCTCATGTCGAGAATATTTTTGTGTGCCAAAAAAAAACAAAATACTGACTTTTCAACAATATAGTGATGGGCAGTTTCAAAACACTGCTTCGGAGCTTTGCGAATCGAATCAGTGACTTGGAGTGCTAAAGTCATGTGATTTCAGCAGTTTAGCCGTTAGGTGATCCGAGTCACTGATTCGATTCGCAAAGCTCCGAAGCAGTGTTTTGAAATTGCACATCACTATATTGTTGAAAAGTCATTATTTAGTTTTTTTTAGTGCACAAAAAGTATAGACTGGGTAAACCCAGCCTGATTTCACCCCGCAACTCAGTCTGGAAACCCGTACATTCATTTCTACTGCTTCTGTTACACTTTTGCAGGAACCAATCACAGACTGGCTTATCCACCTTGCTCGCTATTGGCGGGTATAACACGATGTTTTTAGTACCTTTATGGATCTTGAGAGAGGAAATGTCATTGCTTTGAATGCAGGCCTCACTGAGCCATCGATTTTAATCAAACATATCTTAATCTGTGTTTCAAAGATGAATGAAGGTCTTACGGGTGTGGAACGACATGAGGGTGAGTAATAAATTACATTATTTTCATTTTTGGGTGAACTAACCCTTTAAGAGCACAATGATAGAGAGTCTAGGAGTAATAGATAAAATAGCCAAATATTAATAGATAAATGAACAAACTTTAATAGATAAATCCAACAGGAAAATGCAAGGAAAAGGAAACACTACCACTTTATATAGACAAGAATGGACAAAGGAACAGACTGAAACTCAGGCTTTTAATACAAGAGGGGGAAAAGGGAACTAATTAGGACACAGCTGAACAGAATAACTAATCAATCAGTAACTAAGGAGACTAATGAGAACAGGCAGGCAAACGGGAAAACATCCAACAGAAACAGAACATGAATGTGACATAGCGCCCCTTCTGGAAAGGCGAGTCCTCGCACCGTAAGGTCCAGCTGAGGAGGGAGGGGATCTGGAGGAGGACAAGGAGCTGGCGAACGGCTGGCCAATAATGGAGATACAGACAGAAACAACCATGGTGTGGCAGGAGGAGCCAAAGAGGAAGCAGGAGCAGATTTAGATGATCCTGAGTGTGATCGCAGACTTCGTAGGCCATGACAGGCCATGAGCAGCGACATTCCCAGAGGTGAAGCCAGGGTACTGGAGTCCTGAGGTGGAGACAGGGCAACTGAGGGCCAAGGCAGAACCGGCGGGAGGGTGGAGCCAGTGGAGCCGCAGGGGTGGAGAGATGGAGCATAGCGGACAGCTCGTAAGTGGCATAGATGAGGTGACATCTGACCAAGGTGGAGCCAAAGGATCGAGGGAGCCCGGTGGAGCCAAAAGGTCAATCGTCCCTGGTGGAGCCAAGGGAGGGAGGAGCAAAGGCGGAGGAGCCTGGATGACAGGCCGAGGTACAGCGGCAGGAACAGCGACTGGAGGCGGAGTCAGGACATCCATACATTCAGGTGGCACTGGTAAGCGGCTAGCCTGAGTTTGATCCACACCACTGAGAGGAGGCAGTGGAGAGGCAGAGGGGCTGATGGGGGACAGAGGGAACTGATCAGAGGGTCTGAAGAGGAGGTGGGAGAGGAAGGCTGGGAGGGCAGACAGCACAGGAGAATTATAGCTGGGTGAAACCAGCGGAAATTATACAAATAAGTCAGATAAATAAATAGTATGCGTATTTGGTGTGCTGTCCGAGGAGAGGGCTCCAAGCTATTTTGCCCGAACCCGGAGTACTCTGAGTACTATATATATATATATATATATATATATATATATATATATATATATATATATATATATATATATATATATATATATATATTATAAAATATGCCAACAAATTTGTTGGTAGAAAATATATTTCTTGGCCACTTTTTGTATATTTTCAAATTGTTACACTAAAGTGGCTGCTAATGAGCACACAATGACACCCGTAAGGAGTATAAACAAACTTTCAGTAACAATTTCAAGAGTTAACACGCAGGAGAATCACAAGGAGTTATAGAACACAACCACAAACACTGAACAAGGAACTGAGGAAATTTAGGGCTTAAATACACAGGGAGTAATCAACAGAAACTGAAAAAGATGCGGAACTCATGAGTAACTACGAAAACTATTGTACAAGACAGAACTCAAGCAAATCAGAATGGCAATGAACCAAAAACAGAACAAAACAGAACTAGACCATAACAGAAATGTGTTTAAAAATATATTTTAAAATATACTTTTTTGCCGTATGGGAAGTTTGGTATAATCTTCAATAATTATTTCTTAACAAGAAGATGAATAGTAAGCAGTTAAGCATGTTTTTTTTTTTTTTTTTTTTAAACATTAGTTCAAAACAATTTCACAAAAAGTTAGTGTGATATAACCAAAAGGCAGGTGGCTTTCTCCAGGTATTATAAGGTCCATGATAATTTCATATGCTCTGAAAATCATATTGTCATTTGACAGGAAAACCAGGAAATTATCACAAGAGCACCCCTGCAGACCCTGATATAAATCTCAGATGTATCAGATCATGTTACCTTTGTAGGACTTTGCATTAGTATGGTATAACCCTTAGAAAACTGTCAAAAAAACAAACAAACAAAAAAACCTGATGTTTTGTTCATTATGAAATCTACAAAGTAGGAAAAAAATATTTGGTTATTTATTTATTTATTTTTTTTACATGAATGTTGCGCACTTCAAGCATTTTGTTGAAAATTGTATAAAAGACCTATATGAATAAGACTTAGATTTCTAAGAATCTGCCAAATCTTTAACTATTTTTTCATAATTGTTAACAATTGTCACTGACCCTCATCTTTTAAAACGTAATCACTTTGCAAATAGTGATTTATACTTGAAGATGTCATCATATATCTTATGAGAGCTGAGCTCCTTTTCCTGCCAGCTGAGGTCATCTCACTAAAGGCATTAGTGAATGAACTTTGTCTAATATCACTGATAGTAACTATAATTAACTCTAGTCTGATTTAATCTCTTACAGTTGGTGTAAAGAAGCCCATCTTCACTAAACTCACCTGATCTACTGACCTAAACACAACCCTAGAGATCGGAGTGACTTTGGTGGTTTGGTGGGGTTTTTGCGATCCTTTGATATAGTGAATTAGTTGTCGGGTTGATGAAAAGCCAGTTGTAAACACTGTATATTTTAACCCAATGCTATATACAAGTCTGTTTGTGAACTTGGTTCACACCACTCACTTCCCTCTACAGGACTATTCTGATGCTATCTCCAGTTTCAGACTTTAAAACAGCTTTCAAAACCAACCCAATTAACGAATTGTTGGTCATTATTATTTTTATTTGCCTGTTTGACATTATCATAAAAGTAAAGTAGTTTGAGAGAAAAGAGTTTCATTCTGATGACAGTTTATAACATTTTCTCTTCAGAATATGATGCATTTATGAATTCTTAGACAAGACATTTATAAATAGGATGAATTTTTATTTCATGTTAACATTAATTAGCTTCAGTGGATTGTTTAGGATACAGAGCATGCAGTATTCATTCTAATAACAATCACGTCAGGATCAATTATTTCTCCTCTTCCCCCAGGCCAGAGTCATCGGCTCATTTATTTAATTATTGCTGTGTTTGTTTATCTGTTTCAATGTTTGAATGAGGTTGCTGTGCATGTTTGATGTTGAAATGTGAATTATTTTGTTTGAGTTGTAGGCCTACTGACTTTGTGTAGGGTATTTATCTGCTTTTATGCTCCAAATGTGGGATGAAACTGCGCGGTACAGAACTTGCGCTGCGGGGACCTGTCATCTACGAGACCGACTAAGTGTGGCGCGAACAGCATACGAAATGGGCCGTGGCTGCACTTGTCCGTGACTACATGTGTCACTAACTCCACCAACAATCAGTCGTACACTATTGGGGTATTGTTTCGTGGTAAAGTAATGACGTCGGTGCCTCAGCAAGTTTTTTTTTCGCTGTTCAGGTAGGAAAGCATCAAGGCACTAGTGTTAGCTTCACTACCTGTTTTCTGAGATACCTTCCTCTGATCGATTTTTGAAGGCAGCATAGATGTATCCTTCACTCGCTGTCTTTAATATCCCACAATCCTGTGCATTCCATTCTGTGATAGTTGAGCAAGTAAAATAAAGATGGCGTCCAAAAGTTGCGTTTGCTTGTCAGTTTCCCTGCTGAAAAATCCAAACCAACACCCTTTTAAAACCAGAAAAACCAGATATCTCCAGGCTGGGATTTTTCAAGGTGACAAATTTAAAGAGTTTTGGGGTCAAATTATTTTAGTATTTTATATATATATATATATATATATATATATATATATATATATATATATATATATATATATATATATATATATACAGTATATTATTTTTTTGTCAAGTGTCAATGACAGTCAAGTCAAGTCACCTTCATTTATATAGCTCTTTTTACAATGCAGATTGTGTCAAAACAGCTTTACATTGATAATTGTCATATAATTTTTCCTTTTAAAGAATAGTGTCAATGCAGGCAGATCAAAAGCACTGTTGAATAAATGTCAAGGATACTGTTGAATATCAAATGTTCAAGTCAAATTAAATTAAATTAGGGCTGCACGATTAATTGTATTTTATCACGATAATGATATCTGCTTCTCTCGATTGATTTTAAATAATCGTCACGATATTGGCCCGCTCTATGAAAATGAACATAATTTGGAAATATTGGAAGTAATATTAGGAATTTCGCTGTTTTATCTTTTAAAGTTCCTAAAGGTTTTACCAGTTTTCATAATGTTGATCAGCTAGAAATGATTCTTCTTTGCTTTACGAATTTGCTGGGCAATTTGAATCTGGTTTGTCTTATTGCAAACAAATTGTGTTGCTTTAAAATCTAATGTGAATACATATTACAAAGCGCTCACCAAAACCATGTTTTATATTGATTTACCATCTAACGAAGTTATCATAGTTGGTTAAATTTAAGTCTTTGTGCCACCTACAGGCCTTTTGGGTGAAGTGTAGGTTGGTAAAGAACTTGCAAAATACCCATAGTTACATTACTCTTTTGATAGAATAAACATGATTAATAATTGTGATTATAATTTTGAGGAAACTGTGGCACTGGCTGTCGTGTTGATGATGTCTTCACAATGAATGATCTAGTCGACTCGATCTCTGCTGATACTTCAGGGCTGCGTTGTGGTCATGTCAAGGCACCGGTCCTCGGTCTCATCTGGAAACGGCCCCGAATCCGGTTGACTACGGTAAACCTCAGGATAAACAGAAAGACTAATATTAGCATAGATGCCATTCTTTTTCTGATGTAACGAGTACATCTGGTGTTATAGGAAGTGTTCCCGGTTCCGGCTGAACTAATTTATGCAGCCTTATAATCCTTTAACGGATTTGAAAATATAAATATGTAATGTGTTATGTGTATGCCAGGTTAAAGAGATGCATTTTTAGTCTAGATTTAAACTGACAGAGTGTGTCTGCATCCCGAACAATGCTAGGAAGGTTGTTCCACAGTTTAGGTGCCAAATAGGAGAAGGATCTACCACCTGCAGTTGATTTCGATATTCTAGGTATCAGCTGGCCTGAATTCTGAGATTGCAATAAACGTGAAGGACTATAATGCATTAAGAGCTCGCTTAGGTACTGGGGGGCTAAACCATTTAGTGCTTTGTAAGTAATTAACAAGATTTTAAAATCTATACAATGTTTAACAGGAAGCCAATGCAGTGATGACAGAACTGGGCTAATATGGTCATACTTCCTAGTTCTAGTAAGAACTCTAGCTGCTGCATTTTGTACGAGCTGTAGTTTATTTATCAAGCGGGAGGAACAACCACCCAGTAGAGCGTTACAGTAATCTAACCTTGAGGTCATGAACGCATGAACTAACTGTTCTGCATTCTTCATTGAGAGCATATGTTGTAGTTTAAATATATTTTTAAGATGGAAGAAAGCGTTTTTACAGATGCTAGTAACATGGCCTTCAAATGAAAGATTGGTATCAAAGAGCACACCCAGGTTCCTAGCTGATGACAAAGACTTAACAGAGCACCCATCAAGTGTTAGACAATATTCTAGGTTATTACGTGAAGAAGTTTTTGGTCCAAAAATGAGAATCTCTGTTTTTTCTGAATTTAGTAGTAGGAAATTACTGGTCATCCATTTTTTTATGTCAGCTATGCATTCTGTTAATTTTGTGAATTGGTAAGTTTTGTCAGGGCGTGAAGAAATATAGAGCTGAGTATCATCAGCGTAACAATGAAAACTAACGCCATGCTTCCTAATGATATCTCCCAACGGTAGCATGTACAGAGTGAAAAATGGTCCTAGTACTGAGCCTTGCAGTACTCCATATTTAACTTGTGATCGATATGACATCTCATCGTTTACTACTACAAACTGATAACGGTCAGATAAGTATGATTTGAAACATGCCAATGCAATTCCACTAATGCCAACATAATTTTCAAGTCTATTTAAGAGAATATTGTGATCGATAGTGTCAAATGTAGCACTAAGATCCAGTAACACTAATAGAGAGATACAACCACGATCTGATGATAAGAGCAAATCATTAGTAACTTTAATGAGAGCAGTCTCAGTACTATGGTACGGTCTAAATCCTGACTGGAAATCCTCACAGATATTATTTCTTTCTAAAAAGGAACATAGTTGTGATGAAACTGCCTTTTCTAGCATTTTTGACAGAAACGTAAGATCTGAGATCGGCCTGTAATTGACTAATTCATTAGGATCTAGTTGTGGTTTTTTAATAAGAGGTTTAATAATAGCCAGCTTAAAAGTTTTTGGTACGTATCCTAATGACAAAGATGAATTAACAATATTAAGAAGGGGATCTATGACTTCTGGAAGCATCTCTTTCAATAGCTTAGTTGGTATAGGGTCTAACATACATGTTGTTGATTTTGATGATTTAACAAGTTTAGACAATTCTTCCTCTCCTGAAGCAGTAAATGAAATGAATTTTTCCTCAGGGACACTACAATGCAATGTCTGACACGATACTGTAGTAGACGGTTGCATGGTTATAATTTTCTCTCTAATATTATCAATCTTGCAAGTAAAGAAGTTCATAAAGTCGTTACTGCTGTGCTCTTTGGGAACATCAGAAGTTGAAGCTTTATTTCTTGTTAATTTAGCCACTGTATCAAATAAATACCTAGGATTGTGTTTATTTTCTTCTAAGAGTTTTGAAAAATAGGCAGATCTGGCAGTTTTTAAGGCCTTTCTGTACTCAATCATTTTCTCTCTCCACGAAATGCGAAATACTTCTAGTTTGGTTTTCTTCCAGCTACGCTCCATTTTTCTGGCTGCAGTTTTTAGGGCCAGAGTCTACTGACTGTACCATGGCATTGGATTAAATTCCTTAATCTTTTTTAAACGCAAAGGAGCGACTGAATCTAATGTGCTGGAAAAGACAGAGGCAATAGTTTCTGTTGCAACATTGAGGTCTTCTAAGCTGTCTGGTATGCTAAGGCGATGAAACTGATCAGGAAGGTTATTTATACAGTGATCTTTAGTGGTAGAAGTGATGGTTCTACCATATTTATGGCAGAGAGGCAGTTTAGCCTCTTTAACTAAATGTAGTATACACAAGACTAGATAATGATCTGAGATGTCGTCACTCTGCTGCAGAATTTCAACGGCGTCAATATCGATTCCATGTGACAATATTAGATCTAAAGTATGATTACGACAATGAGTGGGTCCTGACACGTGTTGTCTAACACCAATAGAATTTAGAATGTCCATAAATGCCAATCCCAATGAGTCTTTTTTATTATCTACATGGATATTAAAATCACCAACAACAAGGACTTTATCTGCAGCTAGTACTCTTAATCTCTTAATAAAGTCTGTATGTTGTCCTGGTGGCCTGTATACAGTAGCCAACACAAATGTCAACTTGCATAATGTTACGTAAAGCACCATCACCTCAAAGGAATTATATTTGAAAGACTTTTGACTAATACTGTAAATATTACTATAAATTACAGCAACACCTCCCCCTTTGCCTTTCTGTCGAGGATTGTGTCGATAATCATAACCTTGAGGGCTAGACTAATTTAAAGTAATGTAATTGTCCGGTTTTAGCCAGGTTTCTGTCAAACACAGCACATCTAGATTATTGTCTGTGATAATATCATTTACAATAAGTGCTTTTGAAGAAAGTGATCTAATATTTAACAATCCAAGCTTTATCATTTATTTATCATTATTATCTCGATTTTTTTATTTGTTGAACAGCTATTAAATTTTTTCCATTAAATGGGTTTGGAAGTTTTTTGTTTTTATTAATTCGGGGTACAGACACAGTCTCTATGTGATAATATCTAGGTGTAAGAGTTTCTATGTGTTGGGATTTATCTGACTTCTGTAATGTGAGGCAGCTAGCAGACGGTCGGTTTAGCCAGTCTGTCTGCTTCCTGACCTGGGCCGTAGTTTGTCATGTTTCAGCTCTAAGACTATGTGCCATATTACTAGAGAGAAGAGCAGCACCATCCCGAGACGGATGAATACCATCTCTTTTCAACATGTCCGGTCTGCCCCAAAAACTTTTCCAATTATCTATGAAACCTATATTATTCTGCAGACACCACTTAGACAGCCAGCCATTGAGTGATGATAATCTGCTAACTATCTCATCACTCTGACGAACAGGAAGGGGACCAGAGCAAATTACTTCTCCTGACATTGTACTTGTGAGTTCACACACCTCTTTAATGTTAATTTCAGTGATCTCCGACTGGCGAAGTCGAACATTATTTGTGCCGACGTGAATAATAATTTTAGAGTATTTGCGATTAGCAATAGCCAGCACTTTTGAATTTGCTTTGATGTCAGGTGCTCTGGCTCCCGGCAAACAGATGACTATCTGATGACAGTCATATACTCATACATACTCATGGGAATTTCTGGTTCTGCCCCAGCAGCCCAATATATCAGTTCTCATGTGTTTTCATTGGTGCAGTATTGTAACTGTGTTTAAGTAATGCATTGCTTTGGCTTTGTCAGCACAGAAACATTGCACAAAGTCTCCTTGGCTTGGCCTGAATACTGTGTCAACAATATTACAGTACCATTGCTCATTTAAATAACTAAAAAAGCACTGGAGCACGTTAGGTGTTTGAAATTGAGCATTTCAACATCTACAGGGCCTTTCTCAGCGCCATTTGTGGTGTCCTGATGGTAATTTTATAGAGCTGATGTGTTGCTTACTACTTGATTTTTAACCAATAAATGTATTTGTGTAAATGTATTAAGGTTTACTATTTTAGTATTCACTGTGCCTTGTGACATCAGGGGCCTTTGATTTTACAGAGGTAAGTGAAATCTGCAAAGGCAAATCCCCATATTTTTTAAAAAGCAACAAACTTTTGTCTCAGACTGACATGCCCTGCAGTAGCAGTTGGTGTCTCCTTTTGGAGAATATCCCCTTGTGAGTTTTTTTTTTTTTTTTTCTATCTATTTTTTGCTGAACTGCCACCATTACATAATACAGAGCATTAAATCTTTAATGACTGCAGGCTTAGCTTTTCTTCTCTTGAGTTTGAAAACTCAGATGGCAGTTAAGTTAGTAGACAAACAGTGAACTGTATTAGGTGACCACTCTATACCATCAAAACTTAATGAATATAAATGATACTCTGATTCGGCAGAAGTAGTAGGTCATCTGGGGACCAGAGGCTGTTTTAATTTTATTTATTTAATAATTATTATTATTTATTTATGTTTTTTCGAATGGATGTCAGTAGTGAGGAGAGTCTTCACCCTGAATAAACTTGTCAGAAAACAGCTTATCATTTACCAAGGCTCCATGTATTTTTCTGTAGATCATTAAACCGTTATGCTGCCTCAGAAGTCAGATCAGTTTCGTCGGGTACCTTCTTGCACAAACGCTGCCTGCAAAGTCATTAGGCTACCTGATAGGGTAACAAGGCTACAAGTCAGACTGTAATGCGATTGGTTATCAAGGTACACATGATCCAAGCCATTACGTTTTCTCCAATGGTTAAGCCACGGATCCTCGTAATGATAATAATAAGACTATCTCTGGTGGGATCTTATGATTTAAAACTAGCTTGCTAATGCTATCCTCTCTGAAATTGCATACCTTTAAAAAAATGAATTTGTAAGGAAAGCTATTCCACCCCAAAGGTGACTTTTTACTGTAAACTTTATTATGTACTATTTTATAAGATAGTATGTAAAACAAATGCTGCAGTATTATAATGAAGAGTTAAAAACAAACAAACTATAAACCAAGAATACTTAAGGCCTATTCACACCTGGGACAATCGAATAATAATAATAATAATAATAATAATAATGATAATAATAAAAATTTCTAAAAATCATTCTAAATATAAAATAACAGCAGAGTCCACAACATAACTGCACAGAGAAACAATATCATTAGAATCACTTTCAGAATTATTTATTTTTTTCAGCTGATAAACGATAAAAAACGACAGCAAATCAGAACCCAACCTGCTTTAAAGAGCTCAGTCATTTAAAGGTGCCCTTGATTAAAAAATTGAATTTACCATGGCATAGTTAAATAAGAGTTCAGTACATGGAAAAGACATACAGTGAGTCTCAAACCCCATTGTTTTCTCCTTATATAAATCTCATTTGTTTAAACGACCTCTGAAGAACAGGCAAATCTCAATATAACACCGACTGTTACATAACAGTCGGGATGTACACCCCAATATTTGCATAATGCCAGCCCATGATGTTCCCAACATTATAAAAGGCATTAGACAAGGGCAGCCAGTTAACGTATGTAGCTGCACACAGCCAAATCATCAGACTAGGTAAGCAAGAACAACAGCGAAAAATGGCAGATGGAGCAATAATAACTGACATGATCCATGATAGCATGATATTTTTACTGATATTTGTAAATTGTCTTTCTAAAAGTTTCGTTAGCATGTTGCTAATGTACTGTTAAATGTGGTTAAAGTTACCATCGTTTCTTACTGTATTCATGGAGACAAGAGCCATCGCTATTTTAATTTTTTAAACACTTGCAGTCTGTATAATGCATAAACACAACTTCATTCTTTATAAATCTCTCCAACAGTGTAGCAATAGCCGTTAGCCACGGAGCCCAGCCTCAAATTCACTCAGAATAAAACTTTAACATCCAAATAAATACTTTACTCACATAATTCGAAGCATGCATGCAGCATGCATGACGAACATATTGTAAAGATCCATTTGAGGGTTATATTAGCTGTGTGAACTTTGTAAATGCGCTGTAATATAGTCGACCGCAAGTGTAAATCAGTACATTGTTAATGATGCCCCAAAATAGGCAGTTAAAAAAATTAATTTAAAAATAATCTATGGGGTATTTTAAGCTGAAACTTCACAGACACATTCAGGAGACACCTTAGACTTATATTACATCTTGTGAAAGAACATTTTAGGGCACCTTTAAAGCGGCAAATGACAAAACTGTAGCGTGAGCTCTGAATAAACAGAAAGACATTATCCGCTGGTGTGGATGCTAATATAGTTATTATCATTATAGTTATCTTTATAGTTATCATTCTCAGGGCTGCATTAAGACTACAAGGGGCCCCTGGGCTTTACCTCTTGATGGGGGTTTTCATTCACCAGAACTATTACCTACATTCACTCAATCTTCTTAATCACAAACTGAAACTTATCAGCTTTTTATTTTGCATGAATAAATGCCATTACCAAAACATCTGAACCTATAGGTCTGTTATAAAATATAAATATCACTGCATGAACTACATATTGGCACATAGTCTGAACTATTTGTACAGGCTACTCATTTCGAAGGCTGCATCCTCCGGAGGTTGCATTTGAACGCTATATGTCATTGAGGCCGGAAGGTCTTACAGGTGTGGAACGGCATGAGGGTGAGTAATAAATAGGGTTGCAGAATTTTCAAATCTGGAAACTTTCCATGGGAATTAATGGGAATATATGGGAATTAACGGGAATTAATGGGAATAAACAGGGAATTTGCAAAATTACAGGTTAGCCTATGACAGGGTACTTAAATGTAGTTGAAAAGAACATCTTGCAGCATAATTTTGGTTAAAACAACCATATTTAATTCAATTTTAGTTGAATTTTTACCCTGACATTCACACAGCACACTACTTACTGCAGGGATATTGAGGCCACACCCCCTGCATGCACTGTGCATTCCCCCAGTCCATATCATGCACATTTGATCAAAAATACAGAAAAAATCTGTAATATTGTCAAAGATAACTACAATTTAAAATAATGGTTTCTCTTTTAATATACATAAAAATATAATTTATTTCTGTGATGCAAAGCTGAATTTTCCCTATGGAGGCCTCACGGAGCCATCGGAGCCAACTAAAATATCTTAATTTGTGTTCCGAAGATGAACGAAGGTTTTACGGGTGTGGAACGGCATGAGGGTAAGTAATAAATGACAGAATTTTCATTTTTGGGTGAACTAACCCTTTAAGCCCGTGAATTAATGCGGCCCAGCTTGAATAGCACACTTGAATAAACCAATCTTTTGTAAGGGAAAGACAGAAATCTCTCAGGTTTCATTAACAATATTTTCATTTGTGTTTCGAAGATGAATAAAAATCTTTTGGAACAACATGAGGGCGAGGAACTGATGACAGCATTTTTATTTTTTGGTGAACTAACCCTTTAAGTATCCTGTTTCTCATATTGTTTTTGCTAAGAAAAAAATCCAGTAACTCAATATTTCAACAAATTTGCCAAAATATCAAGTGCAGTCACAAGACCTAATATGAACTCAAACATTTCTCATCAATTTTTTAGGTCAAATGAACCAAGGTATTTATTTCGTCTTACTCTTGGTCAACAAATGTCTAATTTGAGTGGAGTGACACAACTGAGAACTGAGTCTCCTGAGCTACAAAAGATCAATAAACCACTGAGCATTAAACATTTCCGCTGATGGTTTTCTTTTATTATGTGCTTACCTCGCTTCTATCCTCAGATCCCTCGTCCTGATCTTACCACAGAGCCCCGATTCCCCTTTCACGTTCCAGACGTGTTCTATAACACGTCCCTCTGTGTGTGTTTGCTGTGCCTATTGAGTTGTTTTCTAATTTAGACGATTTATTTCCTGCCCTCTCACCTGCTCATCTGTCATAAACAGAACAAAACAGAATCATCCCTCCTCCCTGTGGTGAAAATAGATCAGTGTCGTTACCACGAGGATAACCCTGCTCTCATAACTCTCATCAAATCACAGGTCACATCAGCCTGATAAAGAAGAGCAATAATATGAGCGCTCGCTCTTTCTCTCATGTGCTTTTCGTTTTAAAAGAGCTTGGGGGGGAAACAGATGGGCTGCCAGAGAAGTCTGCACTCTTATGCCCAATAAATTCTTTAATGATTTAATATGTGCTCAAAGCAGGGCTAATTCTTACCCCTCAGAGTACACTACTCAAGGGTGATAAACGCTGCTAGAGAGTGCATTAAACTAGTTTAAACACTAACTGCTTTACCTTTAACTCAGAGGTTTTAACTGTTTCCCCACCAACCTGAATTATTTACAGGTTTTAATCAAACCTGCTGGTGCCACTGGATTAGAAGCATGTCACTTCAGACATTCAATGAGATATAACAATTTATTTTTCTGCTCCAAAACCTACACAGCATTTTCCAGGCATCGAAGTATGTAAATGCTTTTACAGAAAATGTATACATTCTAAAATATATAATATAAAATTATAGCCAAGTCCAGTTGATTTCTGGCAATGTTGCATGTGTAGTTACAAAAATGCATTGATTATGGTGGATTGAGTTGAGAAAAATGCTGTTTATAAGTACACTTGTATTTTATTTTATTGAGATAAAGGTTAATTTGATTGAAAATGAACCATTAACTCAATATTTATGAGTGTTTGGGCTCGTCACAGTATTCTGTCACTAGCTTAGCAAAATGCTAACATACTACTCTAGCTGCATCCAGAAATTGCATACATTTGGTTTGAAACTTACTTAAAGGTGTAATATGTAATATTTTTGCAGTGAAACATACAAAACCCACTAGGCCAGTGTTAGATATTTTGTTCACTTGAGTACATACAATATCCCAAATGTTTCCAAAAATGTGTAAATTGTGAGAAAATCGCAATTTTAACCGAGTCTCTGGGACGTGTGAGGAGTCGCCTGCCATTTGTGTCATACCCGCGTTAACCCTCGGTTTAAGGTTTTATTTTGTAGAAACCATGGGAACACCAACGATGCTTTAAAATAGTACACGTTTTAATAGACAAGGGAACATCTGTTTTGATATATTTATAGACAGAAAATGAATTGTTTTTATATAGCTCAACACGTTTAGTCTTATTGTTTAAATCTAATTTTCTTGATTTTTTTGCGAGTACCATGCTTTACCATGGCTCAGAGAAAAACACTATTTTGTCAAATAGCTAACATAACAATCAGATGCAACTTTATTTTTATGAACAGGAATACATAATTTTCTCCATCATACAATACATTTTAAAATTAATTGCATGCCATTTATCAACACAAGACAACCAATTATTAATATGATATTCTAAAATCGATCTATCTTACTCCAGTGTGCAACAAGTGTCTCACAGCAGCTGCCGAGCGAACGTAACACTATAACATTTTCAACACACTCAAATGTATCTAATAATAAACAGAGCTAGTTACCTCATACTCATGGCTGGAAAAGCGGAAGCGGCGCCGGCGACTGTGTCATAATAAAAGTTCTGCTGCTCGTGACACGTGTGTTGCGCAATCGCTCCAGCGGCCTCGTTCAGCTCCCACAACACTCGGTCCAGCTCTGCTTCATACCACAGTAACGTTAATAATCGCATCCATGAACATGATTTCTTCCCGACTCCAATCCCTATTCTTTTGCATCGTCCGTTGAGATGGAGACCACATGTCCCAAGATTCCACTCTTAAACTTCTAAAACGTCCATCGGATGCACATTTCAGAATCTTGCCGGAAGTAGTAGGTCATTCGGATTCTTTTCACCTGTTTTACGAAAACTGTGAATTCGGAAATTCTTCGTGGCTCACTTACTGTTTTTCACATACTATAGTGGTAAGTATGCATATTCAGACTCAGGGTCTATAAAGCACAACTAATGAACAGTGGCATAGGCGTACATTCACGCAACCTGTTCAAATAACAAGCTTCTCTCACTTTTGCGCATCCTTTGTGCTTTTATGTACCATACAGTTGATTTCATCCACCACATGATCTCTGCCACTGTTTGACCATTTAGTTTTTCCCCAAAAATGAAAATAAATAAAAGCACATGAAAGTTACTTTGACTGTACAAAGCACGTACATATTTAATAAGGCAAGCTGTGTTTCTTTGCAAGGGCACCAAAATGACAGATTAATGGTGCATTCAAGTCCTCTTGGGGAGTTAATATTTTACGAATTAGGACGTTTTAATTACGACCTCAGGTGCACTAAAATCACTTTGGTCAGAGTAGGATGATGCTGTACCTTTTGTAAAAAAAAAAAGAAAAAAAAAGAAAAAAAGAAAAAAGCAAGATGGCATTTAAAGAGACAACCTGAGATTAAACAGTGTGAAAAGCCCAAGAAATGTACCGCAACATTTAGTTTTTGAGGATAAAAATGCAGTGAGATTTGTAAATTATTGCATTCCTTTTTTATTCACAATTTGTACAGTGTCCCAACTTTTTTGGAATGGGGTTTGTATAAAAGTTAAAAGGATGTGTATAGTTATTTTTTATGATGATTCAAAACAAGAACTACTGTTCAACAGTGTGTTCTCTGATCGGTGGATCGCTCTTCAGGATTATGGGTATTGCAGTTTTTCATAAAGAATTTAAAGATGGTTAAACAGTTCTTTAAAGCTGAAAATGAAATCACACTTGTGGCTTATAGAGAAGTGTTTAAAGGTGCCATAGAACGTCTTTTTAAAAGATGTAATATAAGTCTAAGGTGTCGCCTGAATGTGTCTGTGAGATTTCAGCTCAATTTTTTTAACTGCCTATTTTGGATCATCATTAAATATGAGCCGATTTAGGCTGCAGCCCCTTTAAATGCTCACGCTCCCCGCCCATGGAGCTCGCGCTTGCCTTTAACAGCATAAACAAAGTTCACACAGCTAATATAACCCTCAAAATTGTTCTTTACAAAGTGTTCGTCATGCAGCATGTCTAATGGTATTTACAATATGAATACAATATGAGTATGGTATTTATTTTGATGTTTACATTTGATTCTGAATGAGTTTGATAGTGCTTCGTGGCTAAAGCTAACATTACACACTGTTGGAGAGATTTATAAAGAATGAAGTTGTGTTTATGAATTATACAGACTGCAAGTGTTTAAAAATGAAAATAGCGATAGTCTTGTCTCTGTGAATACAGTAAGAAACGATAGTAACCTTAACCACATTTAACAGTACATTACCAACATGCTAACGGAACATTTAGAAAGACAATTTACAAATATCACTAAAAATATCATGATATCATGGATCATGTCAGTTATTATTACTCCATCTGCCATTTTTCGCTGTTGTCCTTGCTTGCTTACCTAGTTTGATGATTCAGCTGCACATCCAGACGTTCTGCCCTTGTCTAATGCTTGAACATGGGCTGGCATATGGCGTACACCCCGACTGTTACATGTCGGTGTTATGTTGAGATTCGCCTGTTCATCGGAGGTCTTTTAAAAAAATGAGATTTATATAAGGTGGAAATAACGGTGTTTGAGACTCACTGTATGTCATTTCCATGTACTGAACTCTTGTTATTTAACTATGCCAAGATAAATTCAATTTTTAATTCTAGGGCACCTTTAATAATCTTGGAGCTCATGGTTGGTCTGTCATAAAATGTTTATACATTATCATTATATCAAAAATACATTGGTCTAATGAAAAACAAAAATAATGTGATTTTTACTTCCCGAACCCTGCTACTGTTAACTGTTGCCTATAAAGAGCATTTCAAAGCAGTCACTTGAAAGGCTCCATGTCGACGTTCGCAGATGGCAGAATATTGCTAGTTTCTTAGCAATACATCTAGTCTTGCATGTCTCTGTATGAATTTGGCCTCATGCCTGCAGCCACTGAGATCTCCTACTGTATGACTGCTTCTCATTGACAGGTTTGTGGATTAGAGTACCAACAGAGCTCAGTTTTCTGTCATAACCCTTGCTTTTGCTAATTAATGTGAGCTGTAAGTCAGCTTGAAATATGACCTAAAAAGACTAATTGTTTTTGTAGATATAGAGACACACGCTGCTATGACAACCTGAGAGCAAAGACCATATGTGCACACCCTATCTGTGCTGCAATTTGAACATTGCTCATCTAAGATAAAAGTCCTCTGCCAAATGTCAAGCAACTAAGAAACAAATATTCCTTTGACCCTTGGTCTAACCTTCAAGGCCAAAGAGCTCTTCGAAATGCAAGACAACTAATTGTTAAGCCCAAAGTATAGGCCTACACCTTTCTTTATGTGTACTCTTGCACAGTTGTACACATAGCCTTTCAAAGTATACTCAATTTGACATGTACCTACGCATACGCTGGTGGTTGACGTGGTTGATAATATTTCCACCCCTGTCAACAGAATGTTTTAATCTTGCAGTACTTGGACAATCTGTAGCCACAAGTTATAATACATTTACACATCGTTATAATCTTTTAGGCTAAAGTTGTACAAATGAGGGAACTTTCTAACCTCCCTACATAGTCTCTCATCCACGTACAACATTGTTGTTGTAGCTTACACAAGTTTGTATCTTCCGTTTATTCAGATTTTCTTTGACTACCTTATGAATCAGTGGCCCTGGGGCACTTTTGCCACCATGTGGACAAACTTATTAGTAGAATTTATTTATTTATTTATTTATTTTAATTAATTTGTACAATTTAGTTGTATTAACAAAAGAAATTAAAGTAAAGATGACAAAATTTCTTTGAGTAAATACAAATCATCTGAATTTGTTGTGGCTATATAATATTTATATGTGCAGTTTACTTAAAGCAGAACTAAGTAACTTTTTTTACCTTTATAAATAGTTTTCTAAGTCCTTACGATGGTTAATTGACTTGTAGTGGCGTGTTTGAGGTGTTCACTAACCCCCTCTGGCACGTCTACGCCAGAATACATCACTTGCAAGTTAAGCTGCATCGACCCGACACAATCTCGCCTCATGATCACGTTCACGCGAGAGTGACAAAATGCTTTACGGTAATTCAAAAGCAATGTATATATTATGACTTTATAAGACAATTTCGAAAATTACCCACCTCCATCGAGTGTACTGTATTTGCAAATTACCCACCTCCTCTTTCTTGTACTGTATTTGTAAAACTACTGCGCTGGTGAGCGTTGTAGTCATTGTAGTCCAGAGCTGCACTTGGAGTATTTATGACAGTGTGATTCTCTGAAGGAAACTGTAGGGGGAGCTTCGCGAATCTTACTGAGTTCCGCTTTAATAATGTTATGTTTGTTATGTAAGGTGAACATATTTATTGACTTACCTTTTTAGATGAACTATTTGCTCTAAAATGCACTCAAAAAATAATTCATTAAACAAATTCAACTGAACTGAGAGCAGGAATTGTGTGTTTCACTCAGCAATGTTTAGTTGACTGAACAAACACTTAAGTAAAGCTGATAATACAATTTTTTAGTAGAAACAACTCAGTTAAATTAAGTTCATGTTAGGTACATGAGTTTTTTAAGTAATGTGAACAAGGATGGTTTGAGTAAAACTAACAACAGTGAAAGTTAAATTTTTTGAGTGATTGCTGCGGTCCAGATGAGGTTGGACGTAGGAATATCCCAAATTAAATGTCCCACCTCAGACCTCGGTAAGTTTCAGGCAATTAGACATCACGTTCACATGTCAATTATGGCAAAAAAAAAATATATAAATAAATAAAAACATAAAATCACTTTGAAAACAGCTGAAAAGCAAAAATTAAGGTATTATTACATAAACTTAATGTCTAATGTTAAAGTTTGTTTTCATGTTTATGCTCTAGCAGGAATTGCCCACATCTCGCTGAGGTTGGGGTTGAACGATGCGCCCCGAGTTCACAGGTCGAATGTCCAACTTTGAGTGGCGTTCCAAACATTATTTCCAAGAACGAGGTGAGAAAAATCCATATTCCGAGCTGTCTGGAATGCAGCATTAACATACATGTAAAAAGTGAAGTACTGTTCCATCTTAAATATGCACAATGGATAATCAAAACATTTTGTTCTGTACAGGCTGTGACATACCAAGATGAAGTCAAAGAACTAGCGCCGACGAGTGTTGTTGCCTCACATCGGTTGCGTCTGTTCCAAAAAGCTGTGCTTGAAGACAAAGACTACACCCGACTGCAAACTATAGTATGTGCGTTCTGCACCTGTGTCTAAGGAAATAACTGTCTTTATCAGCAGGTATCAATATATTCATAATTAAAAAAGGGAAACCGAAACTAGGGCTGCAGATATGCAAACTGAAAAAGTAGAAAAGCTGCAAAGCAACGCTTGCTTACCATTTTAAATATCAATCATGTTGATCACAGGCAGCTCATGTTGTTATGAAAATGTCTGTGTATTGGAGTGCTCAGGTAAGATTACATAAAATCAGAACGTCTTCAATTATTTGCTCACTTTCATTCTTGTGCACTGACTTGTTCGCTAAACTGAACAGCCAATCAGAGTCATCTCTCATCAATGACCCCAACGCAGATTCGACATGCTGAAACGGGCGACCTGTCACCCCAAAAACTAGTCCGACCATTGGCTTGGTGTCTCACAGCCCTTCCTCAAACAAAACTGTCATAAAGTATGGCTTCAGAAGACTAGAATTAGTATGTAATTATATAAAAAATGGTTAGATACAATGTACTTATTGTATTCATATTGTATTGCAAAACACTTTTGGTGCTATTAAGGTGGGGTACGGGTAAGGATAGGGGAAGGTTTGGTGGTATGGTTACGTTTAAGATTGGGTTAAGGTGTAAGAGAAGGGTCATGAGCATAATTAGGGCCCGAAAACCGTTGGTGTGAGGACCCTATTGTAATTGCCGGTCAATTCTTCTTTTCCGAAAAGAAACGCATTTTTGAGGGCCTAAACATGCTCGAAAACTCATGAAACTTTGCACACGGGTCAAAATGGCTCGATAGCGCCACCTACAAAAAATTCAATTAAGCGCCCTTTGTGCTCCATTTCACGTACAGGTATGAAATTTGGTATACACATGTAACAGCCCAATACCAACAAAAAAGTAACTGGGTGCAAAATCTGTAAACCCAACAGGAAGTCAGATATTTCTAATTTTCTCTGCAAATTTTTTGCAGTTTTTGCCATTTCCAGATGCTGTACTTTAACTCCTCCTCCTAGAGGTTTAATCACATCAACATCATATTTGGTCAGTCAATTGCCTGGCAAGTCCAGAATGATATATCTTCTACAAGATATATCAGTCTGGTCAATCCGCCCTCCATCGCGATTTGAGTCAACTCCAAACCGTACCGTGCAATCAGATTCGTTTATTTCAGTGACGCAAACAGCATCACACTAGAGCGGCGAAAGTCCCTTCAATATCAACAAAGATTGCACATGTGAGGCCCGAGAGTTTGTTCTATTCAGCCGTGAATTCAGTTTTAAATGACCAAAATCACATTAATTATTTACTTTTCGCTGTTGACTCTCTTATCGCTTTGCTAACGTCATATTCTCCCTTCTCTGATTTGTTTACTCCGCTTCCTGTTTGCTCGGATTTGCTCCGAGCAAACAGGAAGCGGCAAGAAATTGAATTGATTCAATGGCAACCAGACTCATCCGCTGGTACAGCGGTGAGGCTGGATTTTCCAGGCAATAATATAAAGGCCTTTGCGACTTTAAATTGCGAAGATCTAGAGTTTTCGCTGAAGGGCGTGTCTGTGGCAGCCTGAGAAATTTCGATGTTTCGCTCTGAAACAAGAATTTGATGTAACTCGGGCATACAATGTCCGATCTGCCCCAAACTCCACATGTTTTATTAGAGTCCTGGTCTGAAGACAATTTTCCGTTACAGTCATAGCGCCACCTGCGGGCAACAGGAAATCACATGTTTTACACTATGATTAACTCATAGAGATTTAACCAGATCAACATCATATTTGGTCAGTCTAATCTTAAAGGGATACTCCACCGTTTTTTCATATTAAACTATGTTATTCCCTTAACTAAGACGAGTTGATACATACCTCTCTCGTCTCAGTGCGTGCACTAAATTGCTCTGTCTTGCGGCGAAACTTTGTTAGCACTTAGCTTAGCCCAGTTCATTCAATAGGGCCAAGCAGAGAAGCTACCAAACACCTCCACGTTTTCCCTATTTAAATACAGTTACTCGAGTAGTGTAACTCGACCTAGGAAGGTGACACAAAACAAAACGTTGCGCTTTTCTAAGCGTGTAAAATGGATAACTATATTGTATGGCGGAATACCACAGCAAGTACTCGGGAGCACTTTGACTTGGCGCAGTAATATCTTCACTCGTGAAAAGTCCTCTCACCGGCCCCCGCTCTCTCTCCTCCTCCCTCTCATTTCCGTCAATAGAACCAACGTGACATTTACAGGAGAGGGAGCGGGGTGAAGATATTACTGCGCCAAGTCAAAGTGCTCCCGAGCACTTGCTATGGTATATACACTACTCGAGTAACTGTATTTAAATAGGGAAAACATGGAGGTGTTTGGTAGCTTCTCTGCTTGGCCCCTATTGAATGAACTGGGCTAAGCTAAGTGCTAACAAAGTTTCGCCACAAGACAGAGCGATTTAGAGCACGCACTGAGACGAGAGAGGTATGTATCAACTCGTCTTAGTTAAGGGAATAACATAGTTTAATATGAAAAAACGGTGGAGTATCCCTTTAAGGCCTTAGCCATGTTAAATTACAAAAGATCTTGAGTTTTTGTTGAAGGGTGTGTCGGTGGAGGCATGATAAAATCTGATGTTTCACCATGAAAGAGGAAGCTGTTGTACGTCAGGCATACAATGTCAAACCTGCCCCAAACTTCACATGTTTGATAAGAGTGCTGGCCTAAAGACATCTATATGCCAATATTCAGTTAGTCATAGCGCCACCTGTTGGCAACAGGAAATGGCATGCTTTACATAATTCACTCCCTGAAACACATTTAAATATGCCATGAAGCAAACATACTAGAAACACGTTAAATCATGCAACACTTGGCTAAGTGCTAATGTATGCGATTAATCCCACAAAACAGGAAGTTGTTGTAACTCAGGCATACAATGTCCAATTTGCCTCAAACTTCAGACTTTGCCATAATTCTCCTGTATTCATTCGCTTACATGCATATTGCCCACCGTGCTCTGTTTTCCTAAGGCCAACGGGTGGTGGTGACCCCTGGTGTGAGAGCCCTTTTATCGCTGCTTGCAGAATTTAAAAACATGTATTGACCTAATGGGTGAATGTGATTTCAACAAGTATGTTCCTGGATCAACATCTTTGTTGATCCTGGAAAAACACCAGCTTTTACAGTTTCAAAAGTTTACAGTTTATGTCAAGTTTAAGGTTTACAACCAGGGTTAGGTGCTTCTACATCAGTGTTATTCACCTTTCATTTCCCTCTGATTTTAGGGATAAGTTATGGGTAGGGTTAGGTTTAAGGGTAGAGATTTTCAGACAGGAATATTGTTCCAGGATCAACAAAATATGTTGAACCATGGACATTTCTTACTTGGCAAAATCACAGTGACCGTACAGAATAAATGCACTGTATCAAAAGATTAATTTACAGTTTTTTCCAATTGCTAACACACTAAAATGACATGCACAGCACAATTATTTAAACTGACACACAGAGAGCAAAACTTCTTCTCAAGTCTCCAAAAGTCTAAACACCTTTTCTGTTTTACACACATTTTGCATTTCAAAATAGCACTTTTTAAATTCACTAAATACAGTTCTCTGCATAAGACACAACAATCTGACATAAAGTCACATGTTTGCCATTTCAAAACACTGCCATTCAAAATGACACTACATGAGCTAATTGGCCAATTACATGTGCCACCTGGCCAAACACCTCAGTGGTTAATTGTTAACACTTCAATCAGGATGTAAGCACTATGAAAAGACCACAGGTGAGAACCTTTTTTTTTTACAACAACAATGGAAGACATTGCAGAGAGAGGAAGAGGAAGAGGAAGAGGAAGAGGGAGAGGGAGGTTGAGAATAAGAGGGGGAGGAAGAGTGAGAGGTAGGGGTAGAGCAGGTAGAGGAGTTCATGGCCAAAGAAGACAAACACTTTCAAATGAAATCAGAGCAACCTTAGTAGATCATGTCATCAACCATGGGTTGACAATGCGTGAGGCTGGACAGAGAGTGCAGCCAAACTTGAGCCGTTTTACTGTCGCCTCTGTCATCCGGACCTTTACACTGGAGAACAGGTATGTAACCAAAATTTCATGTAGTACACATGTAGTATACCCCATGTCATAGTGTATCAGTTGGGTGACACCTGTTTACTTAGTGTATGACATCAGCCATTCATGAACTGTACAAGTTTCCTGTACAATGTACTCTACTGTGGGGGAAAATATTTAGGCTGCATTGTCCAAGCCCTATATATATTTTTTTTATTTTTTCTAAAGGACTGAGAGACGACACCATGGTGGAGGAAGGGGCCAAATGTTCACCGGGGTACAGGAAGCTGCCATTGTAAACTTGGTTTTGGAAAATAATGAAATCAGATTACGAGAAATTCAAAGCCACATCATCCAAGACAACACCTTATTCAACAACATTCAACGAGTTAGTCTGTCCACATTGGCTCGCATTCTCAAGCGAAACCAAATCAGAATGAAACAACTTTATAAGGTGCCGTTTGAGAGAAACTCTCAAAGAAACAGAGTTCAGACGAGCATATGTGGATGTAAGTACTATATTGACTGCAGTACACTACACACAACATTGTTTCCCAGTGTACTGGATAACACCATATTGAGTGATTTTTGTTCTTTGTTTTCAGGGAGTACTGGAAATGGATGCTCATGCAATCCCACATGAGTTCATCTTTATAGATGAGGCTGGATTCAACCTAGCAAAGACCAGAAGAAGAGGGAGAAACCTCATTGGCCACAGAGCCATTATAGATGTTCCTGGCCAACGTGGTGGGAACATCACAATGTGCGCTGCCATCTCCAATATGCATGGTGTCCTCCACCGTCATGCCAAACTTGGACCATACAACACAGCCCATATTCTCACATTTCTGGACAGACTTCACAACATTCTCATACCACCAGAGCGTATGAATGATGCAGACCATCAAAGAAACCGGTACGTTGTAGTATGGGACAACGTGAGCTTTCATCGTGCAGCCCCAGTCCAAAACTGGTTTGCTGACCACCCAACATTTCTCGTGCAATACCTCCCACCATACTCACCATTTCTGAACCCCATAGAAGAATTCTTTTCGGCATGGCGGTGGAAGGTATACGACCGGCAGCCCTTTGTGCGCATGCCTCTTGTGCAGGCCATGGAAGAGGCATGTGATGAGATTGATGTGGGTGCAATTCAGGGATGGATAAGGCACTCAAGGCGCTTCTTCCCTCGATGTCTGGCAAGGGAAGATATTGCCTGTGATGTTGACGAGGCGTTGTGGCCAGACCCGGCTGTGCGGCAAGATGCTGCCTAATTATTTTTCTTGCCTTTTTTTTTTTTTTTTTTTTTTTTTACTGTAATATATTTTTTTTTCAGAAATTTTCTTTTTCAGTTTACTTTTTTTGTAAGAATATTTTTGTTCAGTCCCATGTAAATATATCTGCTGTGCTTATGTTGTACTACTTGTTTACTGTAGTGAAGGAAAAAAAGTAAAAATGTTGCAACAGCATGTGTGTATCTGCAAATATTCCTGTGCATGTGAACAATCTGATACATATTTTAGTGTTATGGCAAAGCATACTAAAGATGGGGGTGCTTTTCATTATGCCCAACAGTGTGTAGGTGGTTAGGCAAAAATCTGGTAATATGAATGAAGTGTGTGCCATTTCATGCAAAAGTTTGATTTTGATAATGCTCTGTGTAGTTTCGGTTGCAGTGCTTCATTTTGCAGGATATATGAGGTATTTTGCAGTTTGGGTGTGTGGTTTTGTGAATTGTGTTAAGTGTTTTGATAAAACCAGACTAGTTTGAAAAATTGTGTGTTAGCAATTGGAAAAAACTGTAAGTGTTAGTACATAGTAATTGAAGACACAATATAAAGTGAAACCCATGTTTCTTTTTTCAGCTTTTATGATACATAATAAACATTAAGTTGGAAGTTGTCTATTTGCAGGGTGTCTGACCTAGTTCTGTTTAAAAGCACCTGAGTGAGCCGACTGTGTTAAGAGCCGCTGAAAATGGAGTGAAATGTCTCTTATATTTTATTTAGGTCTCTCTGTGGGGCACTGCCACATTGCAATCCTCAGAACCTTCAGCCCTATTACACTCAAAGAAATATCTTTTGCATGACAGTATTATCACTTTTCATTGACAACAAATTTGTGTATGGAACCGAACCAACTGTCTGTAGGCTACTTGTATTATAAGACTTTCAAAACCTATGTTTCATAAATTCTCCAACTGTTACAGGCAAATATCTCCAGGTATCTATTGTTAAAATACAGATAAACATATATCAAAATAATTAACAGATCCTTGACTATCACATAGATTGCTTTATTCTCTATGTGCCACCAGAGGGTGCAATGACACCATTTATCACAGACTGTCTCAGAAAGTGAGACAAGACATAGTAAACAAGTAGCCTAATGAATTTGATTATATACACTCTAAAAAATGCTGGGTTAAAAACAACCCAAGTTGGGTTGAAAATGGACAAACCCAGCGATTGGGTTGTTTTAACCCAAATGTTGGGTTAAATGTTTGCCCAACCTGCTGGGTAGTTTTATTTAACCCAACTATTGTTTGAAAATGACTATATGGCTGACTTAAAATGAATCTAAAATGAAATTAAAATGTTCATTTATTAAACATATTAATAAATGTTCATTTTCAAGATATTTTGGGTTCATTTTAAGTAAGCAATACTGTAATTTTTAAACAATAGTTGAGTTAAGTAAAACTACCCAGCAGGTTGGGCAAACATTTAACCCAACTGCTGGGTTAAAACAACCCAATCATTGGGTTTGTCAATTTTCAACCCAACTTGGGTTGTTTTTAACCCAGCGGTTGGGTTAAATGTTTGCCCAACCTGTTGGGTAGTTTTATTTAAACCAACTATTGTTTAAAAATTGCTATATGGCTAGCTTAAAATGAACCCAAAATAGTTGGGAAAATAAAAACCAGATGCAATTAGAGGCAACAATAATAGACAAAAGGTGAATGTTTATTAATAAGCTTTAATATTTTATTAATATAAATTTAATAGTTAAATAGTTTATTAATATAAATTTATTAATATGCAATTTGATAAATGTTTATTGTTTAATAATTATTCATTGAACATTAATAAATGTTCATTTCCAACATACTTTGGGTTAATTTTAATTAAGCAATACAGTAATTTTTAAACAATAGTTGAGTTAAATAAAACTACCCAGCAGGTTGGGCAAACATTTAACCCTACCGCTGGGTTAAAACAACCCAATTGCTGGGTTTGTCCATTTTCAACCCAACTTGGGTTGTTTTTAACCCAGCATTTTTTAGAGTTTAGGGACTTCAGACTGTCTATCGACACAATCTGTCCATTTACACACAGACTTGAGATTTAATTATAAGAAAGCCTGTTGGGCAAAGCAGTCCACACAGCCACAGGAACAAACATACACACACACGAGCGCACACACACACACACACACACACACACATGATGGGTTTTTATACCGTGCAAACTGTATATTCTATCCCTACATCACAGAAAAATTTCTGCATTTTTACATTTTCAAAAAAACAACAACAACAACATCATTCTGTATGATTTATAAGCTGTTTTTGTCATGAAGACCAAAACATGTCCCTACAAGGACAAAGATTTCACATATTGTCATATTTGTGGGGACCTGAACCACACACACGCACTCAGAGGAAATGTACCTGCCATATGCTACTGTGCATTTCTTCCCTTTACAAATGTTGTTCTCTTCACAAATCTCTCTCTTTCTCATCTTGTTGTTGGCAGTGCACTTTAGCATACTTTTATAAAGAGTACTTAGTGCAGAAATAATATAATTTAAAAGAATACTTAAATACGAAATGAATGTGATGTTTTCGGACACTTAATTGTATGCTATTGATATTTAAATGAAAATGTATTATAGTTTATAGTTTACATTTATATTAAATGCAGTTACATGAAATCAGCAGTGCTGTTTTGACCGACTTGAGTACAGGACTTCATAATTGTATTGTCTTTGAAATATGGTTAATGTACTTTGAATGTTCTATTAAAACTTGTATGTCATAGTACATTCAAAATAAAGTACCTTTAAATGTAATTTGCATGTCCTTTATATTTAGCATGTTAGTCAACACATCAAAATAAGTGTACTTATTCAAAGTGTGGCATAAAAATGATTAAAACAATGATTTAAAACTTAAAACCTTTTAATTTGACATTATTACAGGTTTTTTTTTTTTTTTTTTTTTTTTAAATTGCACAAATTGCAAAAGTGGTACTTGAGGCCAACTCAAACCACTCACTCATGTACGGAATCTTCAGACCAAGTCTGCAAAACTACAAGCACATAACATGCTTTACACTCAGTTTGCATTTGTAAAACAAACTTTTTGCAAAAATTTAAACACAGTTCTCTAGATTAGACACATCACTGAAAACTTACAGATCTTGTGTTTTCAATTGGGAAACACTGCCATTTAAATGCCCCAAACATTTCCCAATTAACTATCATGCGTGAAAACTCTTATACATAATTAGTTCACTTAGAAATCAAAACTCAGTGATTTGACAAAGAAATTATTCTTACTCCTTGCATTTCTGTTTATAGCGTGTATATTATATATATATATATATATATATATATATACACACACACACACATGTTTGTTTTTGTGAATTGTGGGGACTTTCCATAGACTTCAATGCATTTTACACTGAACAAACTGTACATTCTATCCCCCTACCCTGCCCCTACCCCTAAACCTAACCCTCACAGGAAACTGTGCAAACTTTTACTTTTTCACAAAAACTCATTCTATATGATTTATAAACCCATTTACATTGTGGGGACCGCTGGCTGGTCCCCACGATGTAGGTGAACTCAGGTTTATATTACATCATGGGGACATTTGGTCCCCACAATGTAATATAAACAAAAGCACACACACACACACACACACACACACACACAGGTATATATATATATATATATATATATATATATATATATATATATATATATATATATATATATATATATATATATATAGTAGTGCTTTACATTTTTCACATCTGTGTGTAGTTTGGCATGTATGTGGCTAATCATTTTATGTTTGTGTGTTATTAAACAGAAATGCAATTTTTAGATTAGTTAAAATAGTTCTGAATGAAGTGTTTGCTTTTGAAAGATATGTGTGATGTTTTGCTTGTATGCGTGTTTTGTGGTTTTATGTGTAGAGTTTTGAGAAATGGAACCAGAGTTTCAAAAACTGTTTGTAAGCAATTTCAAAAAAACAAACAAACAAAAAAAAAAAAAACTGTAAGAACGCCTCAGTTATGACTGTAACCTCGGTTCCCTGAAGAGGGAATGAGATGCTGCATCATAAGTTTATGAAGCACGTGTAAAATCAGTCCAGTGGTTAACGAGTTCGTTTGCCCATATAATCTTTAGGGTATTAGGTTAGCTAATTTGGCTTGCTGTCCACTGAGGAGGGGCTCGATGAAGCAGCTTCAACTCGAGCTCTGATATACCCCTCCAGTGAATAAATATAGGATATGATTACATAGGGCAAGATACCTGAGATGAAGGTGGAGTTTGGGGAGGTGGTGGGATGCTGGAACAGCCTAGACTGAAGAGAGGTAAGCAGCTGCTTATATACTCTGGCTGTTGATTGGAAGATTAGATCGGCTCGCTCCTCCCTAAATTACGTTTAGGAACTTCACTTAGATGGAACGTTATAGGCAGATGACGCCATGACCAGGAAGGTATAAAGCACCCCCGAACCAAACAATGCTTCTGGTAGGCTAAAGCAAGACGATCACAGGCACACAAAACTGTGTGGAGAGGACCAGCCTGCTGTAGCACAAACATCATGAAGAGAAGGCCCTGAAAGCAAGGCTTTAGAAGCCGCCATACACCTGGTAGAATAGGCCCGAACAGCAAAAGGAGAAGGCTGACTGGCCGATTCAAAAGCAAGAGAGATAGCCTCAACTACCCACTTGCTCATTCTCTGCTTAGATCCTCTGCTTAGTACCCCTTCCTGGGTGACCCAAAGCACACAAAAAGTTAATCAGACTTACGCCACAAGGCAGCTCTGTGAACATAAGCATCAAGTGCCCTAACAGGGCAAAGCAGATTTCATTTCTCCTGGTCTGAAGGGGCAGAGGACAAAAAGCCTGCAACACTATAGATCTAGCCACATTAGTGGGGACCTTAGGAACATAACCTGACCTAGGATGAAGAAAAGCCTTCACCATGCCAGGTGCAAACTCCAAACATTAAGGAGAAATCAAAAGTGCTCGTAAGTCTCCAATTCTTTTGAGAGATGTAATGGCCAACAGAAATAAGGTCAGAAACTTCTCTGAAACCTCCTCGATGGGCTCAAAGGGAGCAGCCAAAAGGCCCTTCACTACTAAGGCCAAATCCTATGCCGGAACCCTTGTGTGAGCTGCAGGCCTGAGCCTCAAAGTGCCATGGAGGAAACAAGATATTAATGGGTCCCTCCCCCTAACATAAACCACCCAAAGAAGTGTGATAAATAGCTATGGCTGCCATATACACCTTTAGCGTAGAAGGGGATAACCCTGCAGAGAAACGGCCTTGCAGAAACTCCAATACTGTACCATTTGGACAGTTAACTGGGTCTAACTGATGACTCTCGCACCATGAAGAGAGCAGTCTCCATTTAAAAACATAAAGTTTCCTTGTGGAGGGAGCTCTGGAGTGAAGAATGGTCTCAACAACCTCTGAGTTGAGAGACCAGCCTCTATGAGTTGGGCCCCCTCAGGGACCATACCCACAGCTTCCAAAATTCTGGGTGGGAGTGAAATATTGAGCCCCCCACCTGAGATAGAAGGTCCCTCCTGATCGGAATCTCCCAAAAGGAGCCATTGAGGAGGGAAATCAGGTCCAAGAACCACACTTGAGTTGGCCAAAGAGAAGCGACTAACAACAGGTGGGCACCCTCCTGACAAACTCCACATCTGCACCATGGCAATCCGTCCCAGTGGTGCTGGATGCACTAGAGAGAACCACAGCAGACAGTCTGTCATTTCCTGAGATGCAAAAATATCCACTTTGAATTGCTAAATGCACTGAATGAGCTAATATCAACCAGTTGTTGAAACAGTTCAACACACGAATGACCTGGAGTTGCAGTGGAGCCAGTGCAGCATCCACGCATTGTGCGAGGTGACAGTGCTAGGAATAACCTGGTACTGGTATGATTCGCCCCCGAAAGCAAACCTGAGGAACTTCCTGTGATGTTGAAGGATGGATATATGGAAGTACAAAATCAGAAATCTGGATCTGATTTGATCGGATCTGATTTGAGTTACGATTTCCTCTAAAGTTAACATTTTGAATTCTACCCTGTTGACCACACGATTTAGACGCCGCAGATCTAAAATAGGATGCAACCCTCCATCCTTCTTTGGAATGATGAAACACCGGCTGTAATAAATGGACTCTCTCATTGTTGGATAAACACTTTCCAAGAAAGCTTTTACTTCTTGTTCCATAACCAGAGCCTGCTCTGGGCCCACCCTAGTGGGCAGAAGAGTTGACTACTCTAAACACACTAGAGACCAGTCTCAAGAGGTTTCCTTAGTAGTAACCTCATCAGTGGTCGTGAGTCTCTTAGCGCTGCTATATTTCTGGGTGGACACTGGGATAGTAGTCTTGCATAGCCAGACCTTCAGACTGACGGCAGAAAGTCTGTACTCTATTGCAGATTTCATTGGCCAAGGACTGCCAAAGAAGATGTTTTTTTGTTCCACGTCAGGTTTAGGGACGTGAAAATGAATGTCGATGCCCATACAATAACAGACCGGTGTGCATCTAATAAATTATTAATTCAAGAATGTTGTGCAACAATGGAGCCGCAAACGTTATATACTTTTGAAAATCTAGCGTTTCTTTGATCCTGGTAAGCGCTTGATGTCACAGTTGTAAACATGACAGCGTTCTTCTAATGAGGGGGTTTGGCATCACGGCATTTGTTTCCAGGCGGACCATTAAAGTACGCAACATACACGGCTCCCGAAAATCCTGTAGAATTCAACCAACCAGATGACGACTTCGGAACTCCTGAAGTGTTTCCAGATAAGTGTGCCATATTCATCAGACGTTCAGCCAATGGTCTGTGGGTGTGACGTCTGGTCTGAGGATGAGATTACTGGGATCATAGGCGCCGATTTATGTTTCTGCCGGTGGGTGCTTAGTGCCCCACATCAACAACCCCCCCCCCATTACATTCATAGGCCTATTATATTACAGATAAATCCGCATTTAGTTTTTGTGTTCCCTAATAGTGTAGTGGTAGAAATTTTGTTAATACAGTCAGAGGTCCAGCCATGCTCTAATTATCAGTGGTTCGAATCTGCCCTCATATCGTTTTTTTCTCTCAAAGAAGTTAATTAATGTTTGTATATCAAGAGCAGGAAAATGTCTGTGTGCATTTTGTTAGTGATTTCCCTGGAAAGAAGAGTCAAGCTATAGATTGACGCGTATGTCAGAAGACTAACTTACATGAGGCACAACGCATGATTTCCAAAACAACACTTTTCAGCGCTAGTTCGCTACTTATTTAACTCAAATCAACCTCAACTTGATGTTTTATTTGCATTTTATCCGTGCAGCAATATGACAATTTCGCACAAAAGCACATTCTTTTCACGAGTGTTGTCGCGAGTCATGCTCTCGCTGATATCTCATGCAAGGAGAGTTTGAGCGCGTTCATGTATCTGATCGAGAGCAGAGCCATTTGTGCTCGCGCATCACTTGGATGCGCTCTCGACGTTTGCCATTAAAATATTTCCATATAAACTTATTAAACTATAAAAAAGGGTTTGGATAGTGTCTGAAAGCTCCAATTGATTTTCTATAATCAATTTTCTAAAATCAATGGAGAATATCTCGTATATTTCCGTGGGTGCTCGACCATTTCCGTGGGTGCTCGGGGGCTGCTCTGGATCTGCGCCTATGACTGGGATAGTGACTTGCTGGGAACCGCTGTGCACCAAAGCAACTGATGTGGCGGGATTGGCAGGACGGCCCCCTGAGGGCATATATACTTTGACAAACAATACCAAATATGACAGACCACTTGCTGAAGACACAGAAGCTGACATTTTTTGCTTTATACCTTCCTGGTCACCCGGCTATGACGTTCCGTCACACCATTGGACTGATTTTACACACGCTTCAAGACGCAATCACACAGAGGCGTTCCCATAGTGTTGTAACCTTATGACGCAGTGCGAGTTCCCTTGAAAGGGAAGTGCACTTTTTAAAAGTGTATACTTAAGTGTATTAGGAAAGTAAAAATGTGCCCTTCATTAATATATCTATTATCAGTTTGTTTTTTTGTTTTTTTAAATATATACTTTTAAGATTTAAGTACACTACACGTGAACATTCAATACAATAAGCATACTTATTTTTTCACAAGAGTGGTTATTGAGGATATTTTAGCTGTTGTTTTATGTTGTTTGTTTTTTTTAGATTGTTTGATTACTGAAATTGAAAAATTTAAAAAGAACAAATTATTAAGTTATTAAAGTTTTGAAGATAAAAGTTCTATCTATTGAAATCGTTGGTTTGTTTATTGAGATTGTTAGTTTGTTTATAGAGATCTGTGAAGACATTTTAGTGAGAGTCTTTAAAATACCTGCTAGATCTCTCATTCCAGCTGAATTGTCCACCCCTAAATCTTAGCAACAGACCCACAAGATGGCTTATCTCTGCCCCACAGAATTCACACAATAGCAATAGAGAGACAGCAGAGATAAATAGGGCCCCACGGCCCCATTGGAGTCGCGGGGTGGAACGCATACATTAACATTAAACAGCAATATATTACAGTGATAACAGTCCCCGTGGTGACACTGGAATTTGTTTTGACTTCAGAAGAAATAAAAGGCTTGTCACAGCAATTCGGGAAAAGATGGAGGGATTTTCGGAAAAAAAGAGAGAATTGGCTCCTTCAGTAATTGGTATGTGCAGTGATTCCCAGTTACATTTCAGCTGCTGGTGGCACCTTATTGAGCTCCAGTTTAAAAATTCCATGCCAACCATGAAGGATTGTGCAACTTTTGTGTCTTTAAGCTGGTATTTTATACAGAGATTAAGACAGGTGCATAAGTGACAGATAGGGGGCAGCAAAACCCCAAAAAAGGAATAATTCACCCAAAAATTAAAATTCTGTATTGTTTCCTCACCCTCATATCTTTTCAAATCCGTCTTTTCCTTTCTTTCTGTGAAACACAAAAGATGTATGCTGCATGTTTGCCGAGCTGTTATTTTTTTTCTGCTAAACCTTTCATTTTGTGTTCAAGAAATAATGTCAACAGGTTTTGCACAATAAAATATGACAAAATTCTCTTTAAAAGTTGGAACCTCCAGCACATTCATTTAGCTAATTAAATGGGATATTCCTTAGACCTCTATTGTTTGTTATACAACTAAACATACATATTCATAAGCACATCCTCAGAGAAAACAATCTGCGTTTTTAGAAACAACCTTTTTTTTTTATTTATTATTTATTTATACATTGTCTTAAAAAATAAGGATGTACCAGGATTTAGCTTACTTTTGGGTACAAATTTGTTCTTAAAGTATGTACACACACACACACACACACACACACACACACACACACACACACACACACACACACACACACACACACACACACACACACACACACACACACACACACACACATACCTACTTAACTACAATGTGAGGACGTATGACTGGATACCCTACCTTTAGGGACTACCCTTTCTGAAGGGTCTAGAGACTAAAGAAAGACATCACTGCGCTTCTGGAGAAGCCCTTATTACAGATATCACTTGATTTTATCAATAAAACACTTCCTTAAAGACCTGACACTTTACCTTCACATTGGGGACAGTATTTTATATGTCCAATTTGGGGACATACACAAACTCTGATCTAGTCATCCTTTGAGGACTGTGGAGATACACAGACTCTGGTTAAGGTACACTTTCAGGACTTTGTTGTAACTTGTAATTTTGTAAGTTATTTATCCTAAGAAGACACAGAAGTGTAATATTACAATTCAAAGTTTCAATACTGGGTACTGGAATCAAGCTAGAGCAGAGAAACTAGTGTGAGAGACTAAACTGGGCTTTTTAACTTCTTCAAGAGCACTGAAAATGGGTAGCATACATTTTCATTTGATTTGCAGCTTGAGATCGAGTGCCTTTGGATTGCTCAGTTGGGAAATGACAATTAACATTCAGAAATATTATTGATTCGACTGTATTGACTATCAGAGAACAAAAGATGAACTGAATTAAGCTGAATAATGACATTATTGTCTTCTGCAGAACTGTTTTACAACTCAAATATAAGTCATGTCAATTGTTACAATTTGCAACAGTTATTTTAAGGTGTTTTGAAGTTAACTGTATAGTATAACACACTTTAGAAATAAAGTTGTCTTGACTTCAAGGCAGAGAACACTTCCCTGACCACTGCCTGCATCCCTCTAGTTTATTTAGTATTGACTGCAAATAATCATTACCCCAAAAACATCTTAAGATGTTTTCCTCACCAGAGTCATCTCTGGCTACTCACTGGGGCCTTAAGACATTAGGCATGTTTTCTGCAAAATGTAATAATAGTCAAAAAACTATATGAATAAAAATAGTGATACACACACTCCGATAAAATGACTCTTTGGGGACTCTAGTCATACACACACTCCGATAAAATGACTCTTTGAGGACTCTAGTCATACACACACTCCGATAAAATGACTCTTTGGGGACTCTAGTCATACACACACTCCGATAAAATGACTCTTTGAGGACTCTAGTCATACACACACTCCGATAAAATGACTCTTTGAGGACTCTAGTCATACACACACTCCGATAAAATGACTCTTTGAGGACTCTAGTCATACACACACTCCGATAAAATGACTCTTTGGGGACTCTAGTCATACACACACTCCGATAAAATGACTCTTTGGGGACTCTAGTCATACACACACTACGATAAAATGACTCTTTGGGGACTCTAGTCATACACACACTCCGATAAAATGACTCTTTGGGGACTCTAGTGATACACACAATCCGATAAAATGACTCTTTGGGGACTCTAGTGATACACACACTCCGATAAAATGACTCTTTGGGGACTCTAGTGATACACACAATCCGATAAAATGACTCTTTGGGGACTCTAGTGATACACACAATCCCATAAAATGACTCTTTGGGGACTCTAGTGATACACACAATCCCATAAAATGACTCTTTGGGGACTCTAGTGATACACACAATCCGATAAAATGACTCTTTGGGGACTCTAGTGATACACACAATCCGATAAAATGACTCTTTGGGGACTCTAGTGATACACACAATCCCATAAAATGACTCTTTGGGGACTCTAGTGATACACACACTCCGATAAAATGACTCTTTGGGGACTCTAGTGATACACACACTCCGATAAAATGACTCTTTGGGGACTCTAGTCATACACACACTCCGATAAAATGACTCTTTGGGGACTCTAGTGATACACACACTCCGATAAAATGACTCTTTGGGGACTCTAGTGAGACAAACTGATTAAATGAGTCTTTAATATTAACAATATCAACACATTGTGGAGAATAACAGAAATTCAAAAAGATTAGAAAAAAAAACAATTTACAAAGGACAACGATGCAAATGCAAAACTGGCACTAACTTGGAGGCTTCCGTACTTCCTCCATTCATCAGTCTTTAAATTCTCTCTAACTTCCTCCTTTACCTTCACCCTCCTCCTTCCCTTTACATTCACTCGCTCTTTTCATCCCCTTTACATTCGCTCCTCCCTCTTTTCATCCCCTTTACATTCGCTCCTCCCTCTTTTCCACAACCTTTACATTCACTCCCTCTTTTCATCCCCTTTACATTCGCTCCTCCCTCTTTTCATCCCCTTTACATTCGCTCCTCCCTCTTTTCCACAACCTTTACATTCACTCCCTCTTTTCATCCCCTTTACATTCGCTCCTCCCTCTTTTCACAACCTTTACATTCACTCCTCCCTCTTTTCCACAACCTTTACATTCGCTCCTCCCTCTTTTCATCCCCTTTACATTCGCTCCTCCCTCTTTTCACAACCTTTACATTCGCTCCTCCCTCTTTTCATCCCCTTTACATTCGCTCCTCCCTCTTTTCCACAACCTTTACATTCGCTCCTCCTTTTCACAACCTTTACATTCACTCCTCCCTCTTTTCATCCCCTTTACATTCGCTCCTCCCTCTTTTCACAACCTTTACATTCGCTCCTCCCTCTTTTCACAACCTTTACATTCACTCCTCCCTCTTTTCATCCCCTTTACATTCGCTCCTCCCTCTTTTCACCTTTTCATTCGCTCCTCCCTCTTTTCACCTTTACATTCGCTCCTCCCCCTTATCCCCTTTACCTCAACAATGAAAACGGAACATTGAAAATAGGGCTGGGCGATATATCGTATGCGATTGTCACGTGCATTTCGTCAGTAAAGCCGGTTCCCTGATTACCACTAAATCGCCATCACCTGCTTTCAAATGGAGCGCCATTTAATAGACAGAGCCGTAGATCACTGACAAGCTACGCAATATCGCCTTCATTATCGAAGGCGATTCATCTGCAATAATGAACGCGATATTGCGTAGCTTGTCAGTGATCTACGGCTCTGCCTATTAAATGCCGCTCCATTTGAAAGCAGGTGATGGCGATTTAGTGGTAATCAGGGAACCGGCTTTACTGACGAAATGCGCGTGACAATCGCATACGATATATCGCCCAGCCCTAATTGAAAATGAACTATTCTTTCTTCATTAGCGTTCTTATACTCTGTCTTTCTTGATGTAAAATATATTTATAAGAGCTAATATGGGATTATTTTACTTGGGATAAATGGTACAGATTAAAGAAAAGTATTTTTGATTAGTTTATGCAACATCGCAGTACAGTCTTCTGCTAACAACTTTAATGTACAGCATTTTCAATGAGCTGGTCACTAGTTGAGCCACTCTCTTCACACAAATAATACTTTTAACACTTTCCACATCATATTATATTTTTACAGTATTATTATATTTTTATATATATATATATATATATATATATATATATATATATATATATATATATATATATATATATATATATATATATATATATATATATATATATATATATATATATAAAAATTTTTTTTTTTTTTTTTTTTTTTTTTTTAATGTAAAGAAGTTATAAAAGGCACTGAAGTGTTTTTGTGTTTGTGCCTCCTCACAAACCACCCTTTCTTTTAAGAGTCGTGATCCTGTTCCGCACATAATTTTTCACACCAGTCCATGTTCGCTGCTTCAAAGCTTCTGGCTCTGCGTGAATGCATCTTTCACAGTCTTGCTTACCAGGAAATTTGCATGTCTTGATGAACTCCATCATGTGTCTCTCTACTGCTTTTACCTCATTGTCCTCCCATTTCTTTTTTGGAGCATTTGAAGAACCTATGGAATAATTAAAAATGTAATTCTCATAACAACTAAATCAGTGAGTATGACCAAATCATACATATGTCCTAATGTGTAGATTTTTCTGAATTTTGAAAAGCCTTTGGATGGCTATTGCTGCTTGGAGCTAATTTATGGTTATTTGATGATTATTGTGTGTGTAGTTTAGAGATTTTTCTTACCTTGATCCTCTTGTGAAACAGATTGATCAGATTGAACAGGTGGATCAGTCTCTGCTGGTGCTGTTGTCTGAGATACGTCACTGTAATCCTCCTCATCACTTGACATGGAATCACCTTGAGCCTCAAGTTGCTCTAAACAATTGATAAAAAAAATCAACAGTTTATTGATTATACTTAGCATCTGTAACATATGATAATGTACAGTTTTTGCAAATATATACAGCACAGACACACACAGACCATTCAAGTATACTCATACCATTTGGGTCAATTTCAATGTTGTCAAGTTTCTTTCCTTTGAAGTCAGACAGTGTTCCTTTCTCCATGGCCATTAGGACTTTACTCATTTTTGCCAACTGCAGTGTCCCCTCTGGTAACCGGTAATACGGTGACGGTGATGAGGTCATCACAGAGGTGGACACAGCACAGGGTGGTGATGAAGAGGATGCATCAGTTGTGGACGTGACTAAGGATGACTGTAACAGTTTGAAAATATAATTTGAATAAAAACAAGGTCTACAAGCAAAAGAACTAAGGAAACTATTAATTAATATTAAAATAATTAGCTGTTAATGGACTGAGGTGTTGATCACAGAGTATTGTGATGATGTTGACATATTACTCACCAAACAATCTTTTTGTGATAGCTGTTTAGCAATCGTATTGCATTCATTTTCAATTTCTGCCCTGTTAAAACATTCATAGCAATCTTCATGATGTTTTCTTAATTTTGCCAGTCTTGATTGAAACCGCTTCTGTGGATATATAAAGAAGTATTTAGCATAAAGGGTTAGTTCACCCAAAAATGAAAATATTGTCAATAATTACTCACCCTCATGTCGTTCCACACCTGTAAGACCTTTGTTCATCTTCAGAACACAAATTAAGATATTTTAGATTAAATCCGATGGCTCAGTGAGGCCTCTATTCAAAGCAATAACATTTCCTCTTTCAAGATCCATTAATGTACTAAAAAACATATTTATATCAGTTCATGTGAGTTCAGTAGTTCTACTTTAATATTATAAAGCAACGAGAATACTTTTTGTGCGCCAAACAAACAAAATAACGACTTCGACAATATAGTGATGGGCCGATTTCAAAACACTGCTTCGGAGCTTCACAAATCAAATCAGTGACTCGGCTCTCCTATCAAACGGCTAAACTGTTGAAATCATATGACTTTGGCGCTCCGAGTCACTGATTCAATAGGTTGTTTGCAATCACGTGGTTCTGGTGAAGCGCAAAATTCCGGTGGAGGGCAAGCAGTGAAAATTAGAATGGAAAAGATGGAGAAAAGTCCTTTCTGTGCTGGTTTAGAAAGGTTTAAACAGAAAATCACAACATATGTTGGCGATCCTTGTGTTATGAAGAGGAGAGACTTTTCCACTGAATTGAAAGACTTGATTGCCATCGAGGAGGCAGATATAGAGAATGTGAAGCTGCCGTCACGCCGCGTTCAGTTCTAGTCTGGTTTGTTTATATCGCGCTGCCTTTCTGCTAGTGAAGTCAAGTGCAGTATTTTAATTTTTGATTGTGAAAAATGTCGCCATTGTTGGTCATTTATGCTGAATCGAGAATTGTAATAGGAACTCACAGTATCGTTCGGGGAAAAAAAAATGGACGGTAATACAATTTTCGCCTTGGTTGAGAAGGTGAGGAAAGACGACTTTTAGCAAATGTAATAATGTCACTAAATAAACCCACTGCCTTTCACTTAAAAAAAAAAAAAAAAAACAAACATACTTTTGAGTTTTGTATTTGGTTTTTGTGCAATAATTAATTAACATTATGTTTGCGAGTATGATCACTCGCTTGTGAATGATTGTAACTTGCACACAGCCACTTCAAAACTGTTCACAAGCTTCTATGGGTTTGATTTTGGTCATTTGTTGAAATAAATACAAAAATACAGCGTGTCGGTGTCCATCCCTGATCGTGACCCTCCGATTCTCCTTATGGGGAAAGTGAATATTTACAAAAATAACATTAAAACTAGTTACATTTACACGCTTCCAACAAAGAAATGCATCATCTTCTGTCAGCTTGTTAAATATTTATTTTATTTGGACATTTTCTACCATACGACGGCTGAAAGCAGCAGCGCGTGACACTATTCTCGTGGTAACCAGATCAACATTGTAAACAATTCTACAAAACTGAAGGGAAAACACCCAATTATAATTAAATAGGATAAAATATCTTCTCCTCCCTGCAAACGATACCATGTAGAATGTTAATATTTAACCGAGTCAAAAACAAAAGGTAAGTATCCATATTAATTTCAGTATCAGCAGATGCAAAACGCTATAAAAAGGCGACAACTTTTAACGTTAAAAAATGAAAAGTTATAAAAAACGGTATAAGTTATGTAAACGATATAAACACCTTCTGGGTTCTCGATTTTAACGATTTGAGCAACTATAAACAATGCAAAACCTTTTGAGTTTTTGATAGGATTCCTATATAGAAACATCACTCCCTGCCCTCCAGACTCATTCGCGCTGCTGCTGTGACGTCATGTGCAAACAACCCATTCATAAAGCTCCAAAGCAGTGTTTTGAAATCGGCCCATCACTATATTGTTGAAGTGTCGTTATTTTGTTTTTTTGGTGCACAAAAATATTCTCGTCACTTTATAATATTAGGGTTGAATCACTGTACTCACATGAACTGATTTAAATTTGTTTTTAGTACCTTTATGGTTCTTGAGAGAGGAAATGTCATTGCTTTGAATAGAGGCCTCACTGAGCCATCAGATTTAATTAAAAAGATCTTAATTTGTGTTCTGAAGATGAATGAAGGTCTTACAGGTGTGGAACGGCATGAGGGTGAGTAATTAATGACATTATTTGAACTAACCTTTTAAACAAACATAAAATGTACATTAACAATATTGAAAATAAAATTGTGACAATAACTAGGTAACTAGCAGAGGTGGGTAGTAAGGCGCTACATTTACATTCCATAACTTTTGGTGCTTGAGCGGTTAATAAACAGAACTGCATGTGTCTAAAGAACACTGTAGCTGGAGCTACTTCTCTCTGTTTATGTCTATGACGAGTCACACAGATACTGTGCTTCTCCGCAGTGGTTCCTTCCAGACCGGGAAGGAACCAATTTAACTTTTACAATTCTGACAGAATATTATTTTGTACCATTTGGAGCGTTTACACAAAGTGTGCTGGATGAAGTGGACACGCACCTACAATCAACTAAAAACAAACCTTCTAATGCATCCTACGGTCTGCCAGCGATAAAGATCTTTTCTAGTTGAACACCTGTGCACCAGCTGTTAGTAGTTGCCTGTGTTGAATAGGGTGTTCAGTATTTTGGGGGCGGAGCAATGAAGGGAGGGGTGTGGTTGTTTGGGTGTCGATTTCAAATATCAACAGTTTTTCCCAGAAATCATCTAATAGTTGCTGCATTATGAGATAGTTACCGTTTTTCTTGATGTTCTTGCTTTGCCTGACTGCTTATGTGGACCACTGCTGTTCACCTCGTCCAATCCAGGTGAAGAAACAGGAGCAGCACAATGAGGCTGGATGCCAGAAAAGGAACCAGTGAATATAAAAATCAGAAATGTTTGTATAGAACAGAAAAACTAGTAATTACTCTAGCTGTCCTACAGTAACTTTATCTATCACTCCTTTCCTTCTGTTAACACCCAGACACACTACTCACAAAAGAGTCAATAATATAGAATAATGATACAGATGTTTTAAAGTGGACTTACCGATCTCTGCGGACCCAAACTGATGGATGGCTTTTTATCAGAGGATTCAGTTGATGCTTGATTCAAAGGCTTGAGAAATATGAGACCACAATCACATGGTAACTAATCAGATAGTAAAAGATTATCCTGAATTACTGATCAATCTTTCTATCATTTTCTTGATAGTACCTTGACTCGCCATGGCCAGTCTGAGTCTCCGTGATTGAAAGTGATTTCTTCCCCTGGTAGAATGTCTCGCACAGCAAAGAGACACAGGTGAGGTTTCCTGCTCACTTCAAGGGTTCTCATTTTGCAAGTAGGATTTCTGTGTTCGTCATTTACAAGTCTTCCCAAGGAACCGTCTTCTTTAGATGCATCTATGCTATAAAGACATAAAATTATTACTCAATACTTGTAATCTTATATATGCTAGACATGTAGAGTTATTTTTAAGTGGAAACCCACCGCTCTGCATAAGTTGTATGTCTCGTTTTTAATCTACCCGATTCAGACCATCAGCTGATCATCAGGACACAGCTCTATGAACTCAACCGAGTGTGTCAGGTTAAGGAGACAAACAGAATCTGCAGAGAGGAGGGTCTGAGAACCACGGATCTATCGGACAGTGTATGGCAACATCCTCTCAGCAGACAAATGCATCTAACATTCACCATTTTGTTCTCTTTTGGGAATACGGTTAAAAACGAATATTGATGACTCAAAGAAACTGCACTCAGCACCCTTCAAGTCAGTTCATGGTTGATTTTAAGTATTAAGGGTGTGTTCACACTTGGTATGTTTGTTTAGATTAAAACGAACCCTGGTGCCATTGCTCTTTTATGGCACTTTCTCACTGTGCGGTACGACTCAACTCGGCTCGGTTTGTTCTTCCACTGCAGTTAGTACCGCTTCAAAGTGATTGGGATTATAGTCTGATCATTACAGTTGTGCTGCCACCTCGTCTACTGACCACGATAGAGGCATTTCTTTTTTCAAGTTGCATGTGATGGTCATTTAAAACAAGTCAATTAAAAAACACGAGACAGCAAACCCGCTAGAATTAAATCTTGCAGGTTTGCGATACAATATAGTGCCTCTACTACATCAATCCAACAGGTCTGTACTCACCACCAATTTCTGCCACACCACTGAAACTCAAACAGGAACGCGTTCTCGGCCTCAGTGTAGTGTTCAGCTCGGTCAAGACTCTCTTCTGAACTCAGAAGTTCACCTCTGTATTCAAGAGCAAAATCACCTCTGAAAAAAGCTCTAGTGGTGAAAACTCCACGCCCTGAAGAGGAGAAATGCATTAGATTCAGCAGTTTATTAAAAGTCAACTATCATTTTGATCATTACTTAAAGTTCTCTGCCATATGATGTACATTATATGTAAAAGGGAAATTACTGAATGAAAATAGTCAATAGCCAGGCAAATTTCTAAGTATGCTGTGCTTTTTATACATTACATTATACTTTAAAGTCTTAAAATTATATAGTTAAAATTTTTATACTCTTTCATACATAAGCAATATTATCTTGGCTTTATATAGTTTAGAATAGAGTGCTGCAGCGATGACGTATTTTTGCAGGTGATCCGGTAGTTCACACACCCCTGGTTCCCTCAACTAAAACCCTATATGTTGTTTTAACTGGCTTTTGTATTGCTGCAGAAACTAAGCTTAAGTTTGCCTATTAATACACCACAGTTGCAAAACTTCATCGTCCTCATGATTAAGCTTCAAGAAATCATCTAGAACATGTTTTTGTTATATTATTTTTAAAAGAAAATTCTGTGTTTAACATGCATCGCTTCTGGATAGTTTGTCTTTGTGGTGTATGGATGTTTATGGATGGTTTTTGGCTTTAGATAAAGAGTTTTTTTGTTGTTGTTGATAAATGTGCCTCCAGGAACTATAAAACTTTAAAAATCCATCTCCCTGTGTAATAAGTATAATGTTTTGCATTCTTATAATGTATGTTTGAATGGTTGTGTACAGTGTACATCCCTAAATCTACCTCTAAACACAACGAGGCTGTGAAAGTGACTAGTGAGTAGATGACTTTATCTGTTCAGGTGACGATTTTTAATGTCCCAGACAAACCTCTGTCTCCCATTTAGACACTTGTTAGCAACTGCCTTTAAAGTAAAAGCTTTTTTTTTTTTTTTTTTTTAAATCACAAGAGGGTATTACTGATGTATATTGTGTCTTAGAAAAAAAAAAAGTGAAAAAGCAGCCCTTACTTCAGGAATTTAACCAAAACCCAATAATAAAAAAAAAAAATTAAAAAAAACATTGATCATGTACATGATCATGCACAACGATATACTGATAGCTGCAAAAAAAATAATCACCTTATTGAAGGTCTAACGGGTATGGAACGGCATGAGGGTGAGTAATAAATGACATTATTTGAACTAACCCTATTATAAAAATGATCCATTGTCCTGGTTTACATACAAACCAATAACCACCTAAAAGTTCAGTTCACCCAAAAATGAAATTCTGTCATTAATTACTCTCCCTCATGTCGTTTCACACCCGTAAGACCTTCATTCATCTTCAGAACACAAATTAAGATATTTTTGATCAAATTCAATGGCTCAGTGAGGCCTGCATTGAGAGCAAAATCATTTCCTTTTTCAGTGTTCAGAAAGCTACTAAAGACATATTTAAAACAGATCATGTGACTACAGCAGTTCAATACTTTTTGTGTGCCCAAAATCACCCATCACTAGATATTATTGAATAAAGTGGTTATTTTGTTTTTCTGTGCACAAAAAAATATTCTCATCACTTCATAACATTAAGGTTGAACCACTGTAGTCACATGACTGTTTTAAATATGTCTTTAGTAGCTTTAGAGGTCTAACCGAGCCATCAGATTTTATCAAAAATATCTTAATTTGTGTTCTGAAGATGAATGAAGGTCTTACAGGTGTGGAACAACATGAGGGTGAGTAATTAATGACAGAAACTTCAATTTTGAGTGAACTAACCCTTTAAACTACAAGACTTTATTTGTAAAGCAGGTTATTCTGCATTAATGACATCAAGACCAAACCATTCGTGTATCTGGTTAGTCATAAATACTTGCCTTTATATTTGCTGATGAACTGCTCTTGAAGCCCAGGCTTATCAGCTCTACGGGTCATGTGATCCTCTGCATCCTGCAGAGGTGTTTTACGCCTTTTGCTTTTCAGCATTATTTCTGGAAAAAAAGAAATAAAAAGAAATATAAGGTGAATGGATTAAATAAGCATTTTAAAAATCTTTTTGATCTTACTGGAATTGTTCACCCAAAAATGTACATAATTATTGTACTAATCCTGTACTAAAATTGTACAAACCTGTGTTGTGTTTTTCTGTGGAACACTAAAGTTTATTTTTAAATGTAATACAGAGCCCTATGCAATGACAGCACATGTGACCAGTCTGAAACAGGCATTTAGATTAAAAAAAACAGCAATATCATTGATGCCAAAAACCATTGTGACCAGATGATTGATGTCAATCCATATTCATATTAATTTAAAAGCTACAGATTTTCAGTCAGTAACCTGATAGATTCATATGGACTATTTTGTCTGCTTTGGAGCTTGACACCCAGAATAAAAAATACAATAAAGTGTCTATGTACTGTCATTGTGCAAAAAAGCTCTGTGAAGATAAATAAAAAAACATGGATACTTTTGTGTTCCACTAAAAAAAAAAAAGTGTAAATAATGTATTACATAAAATTAAAAATGACATCAAATAATAAAAAATGAAAATTAATTATTTCAAATTACAATACATACTGTTGACATTTTACAAAAAATGAGAAAACAGGCTACCACTGATTAAATTGTAGAATCTAAAGAGATATTATATGAAATATAACAAAATTATATTTGCTGATCAATGCCTACAAATAAGCAATAAACTGTTTTTTTCCTTATTGCAAAAAAAAAATCAAATGAGAATCAAACTCAAATACAATCGAGAAATAAAACATTAACAGAAAATAATTTAACCACTAAAGTAAACATACATCTTACTAACTTTCATATTTCACAGTGTATTTTAGTTATCATGCATTTTCGGGACAACACTTGATCTCACCTCTCCAGCGTCCATTGATGGGGGTTGTCGTCTTTTTCGCGTCAAGCAATGCCATGTGATTGCATTTCCCGGGAAAACACATCCACAGCTGACGTGCGTGCATGACGTAGTTACGTATTTGGATTTCACGTTGAAATTGTGACTACATTTATTTGACCTAATAAATATTTTGGCAAACACCTAGATCTTTGTTTGATTTATTCACAGTACTGGTTCTTCAAACTTAAATAAAAAAATAAAAAATAAAATAAAAACGGAGGCGTACGTCTTTCTAATGGACAGAGCACATGATCACTTTTAAACGATCTCTTTGGAACACATATCTTAATTTTTACTAATTCTGTTTAATCAAATGTTTGAGTTAAAATCAGGGAGATGTGTGGATTATTTCGAGGCTCTAAAATAAACTTTAACGTGCACTTTATTAACAGCATTTTCTTTCAATTTTTTTTTTTTTAATTTATGGTATTTTATATTAAATATAAAGGAAGGAAAAGCTGCTAGATCTTGTAAAAGTGCTTTAAAAACGCATATCCACGACAGATTATTCCATCATTTGAGCAGCACTCGTGATCTCTCCTCAGAGCTCATCTCACTCTGCACTCAAGCTGCTGCGCTGCTGCTGTGGGGGATGGGCGGGAGGCGCGCGCGCGATCAGAAGCCGGTGGGGGAAGGGCGGCGAGTCACTCAGTGTCAGACTGTCTGCAGCTCTCAGCTAGGGCTAGGGTTAGGGTTAGGGTTAGTGTTAGGGGAGCAGGGGTTTCACATCCAGTGCCTTTTAAAATCAAAGTATGAACAAAATAAATCTGTAAACAAACATGTAAACGTCCCAGCTTGAGTCATGATTCTTTTAAACACTTTTTATACTAAACACTGTAACTGCTCTCTCTCTAAATATAAAACAATGTTTGCTGTAACTGCTCTCCTATTATATATTCTCATTCATATGCATCCTTAAGATGTAAACCAGTATGTGCATTTCTTAAAACAGTTCATACAAATAACAGCACACAATGGATTACATGCAATAGCTTGTAACCAGCTCATAATCCTTATATCAGTGTCATCAAAATGACAAGTCCTTGTATCATTGTTCACAAAGACACTCTGACAGTATTTTCAGAAGTAATATGGATACGATTTTGATGTCAGTGATTGAAAATACACAAGACTGCACTTTATCTGTATGGCGTACATTTCAACAGTATGAACACGTCTCTCTAGACTGGATGAGACAGGATTCAGATATACTTTCTGGTGGTCTGTCAAAAAATTACAGTAGCTAATGTCATGTGATATAATGACAGCCAGTGGCACAGATCCTCACCAAACCATCCATTCCAGCGTGATGAATATGATCCTCAACTGGATGGAACTGGAATAAATACTTTGACTGTTGCGATCATCCCAATCGGACTTATGATAGCTGCCTGAATTATGCTCTGTTCACTGTTGGACAGAGGAGAACTGATAACAAAGAAATGTTTCAAGGGTACCCCAAACAAGTGACGAACCTGGCTGGAACATGCTTGTTCAATGAACACTTGTCAGTGGTGTTGTCGATTACCTGAAAGTTTTCATCATCATTGTATGTGTGTTGTCTGCAGCAAGTTTCTGTATTTGGGTGAATATTTGCAGCAAGTGTGTTGTCAAACTGATCAAGATGTTTTGTTCATTTTTTCTGTTTGCATGTGTTTTCTTCAGTTGTGCGCGGTGATCTCTCTCAGCCACCGTAATATTTACTGTATAATGTAAAATGCAAGTAGACTGCAGTAACATAGCATTACATCAGTCTACAGTTTATGTAGTGAACAGTACATAGTGAACATTATCTGATTTCACACCTGTTCTGTCTACAAACACATCTCCCATCATTCGGCTCTTTTGACCCGTCTCGGCCTTAAGGTCATGACTGAGAGCATGATCTACAACAGTGGCTCTTATTTCCATCAGAAACATCTCAGTCTTGGCCTCTTCTTCCTCTTCCTCTGTTCTCCTCCGTACCCTTCCACCACACATCCTTACTCCTTCTTCTGTCTGTTGACTCTGTTTGTGTCCTTGTTGTTCATTCATGTTCAGAGTGTGTAACATTGTGTTGTGCTCTGTCTGTGCCTCCCAAATGAGATGGCATCTGAGATATTTTAGAGAACTGTTGAACATTGCTTGAATTACATTCCCCTTCATTATTGAAATTCAAAATTCATCCCTGAAATTTAATAATTCAGGACAAAAAAAGTCTAAAAGAAATGTATAGAAAATATGCTTGACAGTTTATGACTAGTTCAACCATTTTGCATTTAATGGCTTATGAAAATAAAAACTATTCGACACCTAGTATATTTTGATGAACATGACATAAGCAAGTGATAATGTAGGAAACATCTGACACTTGTACATCAAATGCATGAATGTACCAAAGCATTTGCAATTTGTTCAGGAGAATGAGAAACTGCATTTATGATGTGAACAAGAGACTATAATGTGGATGTTGAACAAGTAAGAATTTTAGTTGTGATTGGAGAAATGCACCAAAGTGAGAGAAACTGTTATATATAATATAATATAAAATATAAAATTATGATATTATATATAATATTAATTATTATAAATATCAAATATAAATATAAATTATTATATTATATATAAAATATAAAGAGAATGTTTGCTGTAACTGCTCCTATCTATATAATATTATATTTTTTTCACATATCTTTATTTATTATGTGAACAAGAGACTATAATGTGGATGTTGAACAAGTAAGAATTTTAGTTAACTGTTAATTGCTCCTATCTATATAATATTATAATATATTTTTTTCACATATCTTCATTTATGATGTGAACAAGAGACTATAATGTGGATGTTGAACAAGTAAGAATTTTAGTTGTGATTGGAGAAATGCACCAAAGTGAGAGAAACTGTTATATATAATATAATATAAAATATAAAATTATTATATTATATATAATATTAATTATTATAAATATCATATATAAATATAAATTATTATATTATATATAAAATATAAAGAGAATGTTTGCTGTAACTGCTCCTATCTATATAATATTATAATATATTTTTTTCACATATCTTTGTTATTTATTTTTTATGTTACTATTTGTGTACTGTACTTGTCTCTTGTCTCTGATACTAATGGAGGAACAGCAGAACGCAAAGTAGGAGAAAACACTTAAAGCAAATAAAATCACTCATAAAAGCAAGCGATTTTGAAGGTTTTCAAATCTTTTTGTTGCTTGTGTATTTTATTAAATAAACTCATATGTATAAATCATCATACTTGACGGATTAAAACAGTTGTCCCTCCGCTTTTGGGAGGAAATATGTATGTTTCATATTCACATGACGTAATGTCTGTCATCCCCGCGTCAAACTCGTTCGTACATTAATAAACTGTAGTTACAGTACGCGGATATAGTCTCCGTTAGGCGGGGGCGGGGCAGCGCGATCTTTACACACACATTGATGCGAGAGCAAAACTCCGAGGATTAAAAGTTAATAATACATGCCAATATAAAGCATGAGAGCTCCTGCAAATGAGTCTATTTTTATTTAAACACAAATTATTGTGAATATTTCTCAAATTAAATGTGGATTATATGTCAATTCATTCATATTCATGATAGTTTTTGCCTCCGCCATCTTTATTGGTGACGTGTTGGTCTCTGATTGGTCAGATCACCAGTCCCGCGCTCGTAGTATCTTCCTGCGCTCTGATTGGTCAGAATCCCAAAAGTGTGTATCTTTCCGGAAGTGCAGTTCTCCTAGAGGGCGCTGTGTTATACACACTTTAGTGGGGGGGCATACACACTTTAAGTACACAAATCACATAAAAGTGAATTTTTGGGACAAATGAGATTTTAAGCCAGGAAACCATTTTAGAGCATGCTGAATGCCACTATATGGTCAAACAAATGAGGACATACAAAATGTCCCAAGTTTTTTTGGTGGTCCCCAGTTTACTGGTGTGTATCCTGGTGAATGTACCCAAAAGTGACATAAGTAGGTACACACACACACACACACACACACACACACACACACACACACTTTCCATAGACATTAATGGTACAAACTGTATATTATATCCCATAACCCCACCCCTAAACACAACCCTCAGAGAAAACCCTGCATTTTTACATTTTCAAAAAAAAATATTTTTTTTTTTGATTTTATGATTTATAAGCTTTTCTCATCATGGGGACCAAAAAATTTACCCACAAGGTAAAAACTTACTGGTGTTACTATCATAATGTAGGTTTTTGCCATGGCCACACACACACACTGAACTATAAACCTATATGCTCATTATAACCTCTTATTGCTGTTCATTAGATGCTTGGTTAGTTAATTTGTTTATTCATTCAGTGTGTTTATTTGATAATTAATTAATCAATCAGAAGTTTATAGAGTGATTTAGCACCTATTTGTCAGAGGGTAATAAAACACACACACACACACACACACACACCCACACACACACACACACACACACACACACACACACACACACACACACACACACACACACACACACACACACACACACACACACACACACACACACACACACACACACACAGCTCTTGTTTTCATTACCTTGTAATGAAATCTGCCCAAAGACTTCTTCACCTTGATTAGAAAAAAGAGGCCTAACATGAAAGTCCTCTGGCTCTGTTATATCCAGCACAACACACACACACACACACGTTTCACACTCCTGAAATTCTGGGTAAAAATAACCTCTCAGATTCTAAAGGAGGAACACATAATCAATTGCTCTGCTCACATTGTGAATATTGTGTGTTTGTAAACACTGAACCCAGTCACTGAATTGGCATTGCTGAATGTGGACTTTCTATTTTGACAGTATCATTATTCATTTCTGCCTGTCATCCTCTTTCTCAATCTATTGGAGGGGAGAATGAGAAAAAAAAGTTTGTGGAGCACATTCAGAAGTAACACATACAGAGATCCATCACAATAACAGTTCTGTCAAAGAGATAAAGAGCTCAATGTGCGTCTTCATTTCGCACTGCTTGTCAATCTTTTGTCTCTAATAAACTCATGATCATACAATGCTTCTGAGAAAACACATCAACACTTTATTTACCCTAGCCTAAATATTTCTTCTTTGATAAGTGGGTGGATTTTGTTCACTATGGTATGCCTATAATAAGTGATTATATTCTTACTATTTTAGACCAGGCGGGACGACAACCACTGTGGAGTATCCCAGTACCCACATGACTCGTAACATAGATAAACTGAGAGAAGTAACTCCGGCTACTATGTTCTATGCAAGACGCACACAGTTTTGTTTTTTAGAACTGGTGGAGTGCCAAAAGTACCATTAGTGTACCTTTAAAGGGATAATTCACCCAAAAATTAAAATTTGATGTTTATCTGCTTACCCCAGGGCATCCAAGATGTAGGTGACTACGTTTCTACAGTAGAACACAAATGATTTTTAACTCCAACCATTGCCGTCTATCAGCCGTATAATGCATGCCAATGGTAACAAAATCTATGAGAGTAAAAAAAAAAACATGCACAGACAAATCCAAATTAAACCCTGCGGCTTGTGACGACACACTGATGTCCTAAGACACAAAACGATCAGTTTGTGCGAGAAACTTAACAGTATTTATATCATTTTTTACCTCTAATACACCACTATGTCCAGCTGCCTTGAATACGCGCACGGCATCCGGTGCGTGAGGTGTGTACACGCTCTGGCGTAGTTTAAACATGGTACCTGTAGTACAACAGTTGTTACATCCGGTGTGTGAGGTTTGAATGCACGCTGATGCCGGAAGTGATTGCTCGCACTCATTCCGGAATCAGAGCGCGTTTTCAGACCTCACCAACCGGATGCTCAAGGCAGTTGGACTTAGTGGTGTATTAGAGGTAAACAATTATATTAATACTGTTCGGTTTCTCGCACAAATCAATTTCTTCTTAGGACATCAATGTGTCGTCACGAGCCACAGGGTTTAATTTGGATTTGTCTGTGCATGTTTTTTTTTGACTCTTATAGTTTTTGTTCCTATTGACATGTATTATACGACTGACAGACAGCAACGGTTGGAGTTAAAAATCACCATTTGTGTTCTACTGAAGAAACAGAGTCACCTACATCTTGGATGCCCTGGGGGTAAGCAGATAAACATCAAATTTTCATTTTTGGGTGAACTATCCCTTTAAAGGTACTTTTATATCACACTTTAATGTGCACTGTAACCTTTTCTTTTCTTTTCTTTCTTTCTTTTTTTTTTTTTTTTTGCTGTAAATAGTTGGTCCACAAGGTGGTAACACTTAGCCTGGTAATACCAGACTCTGCTACTTCACTTTTCTTCGTAGACAGAGTCTGGAATGGCATAATAGAGAAGTGTTTTCTCTCTCGCTAGGGGGCGCTTGTCTGAAGTTTAAAATCATTGGTTACCCGTAAGCCAATCAGATACGTTTAGTTATGACGTATGTTATGCGCCTGTACAGCCGCATTGAAGCACAGACATCATGCATCGAACTCAAATCTATGATTGAACTTCCACTGTAAACCTGTTGTAAACACATGATAAAACAAATGTTTATCAAACACTCTTCTTGTTCTGGCTTCAGTTTGAAAAAGAGTTGAATGTTCTCCTTAACAGAGCGAATTGCATCCCGTGTCTCGTTTCCCATTTCCGCGGTCGTTTCGGTTTTCGATTTCTCTAACCTACAATGTAAAACTCGGCGCTTAGCATCTACGTCACGGCTCTCAGCCCGCCCTCTGTTCGTTGATTGGCCCGGCTGTTTCCAGACCGGTGGCAAACAGAAAGCTCTGACGCTGTATCAGACTGAGTACAGAAGTGAAATGAAATTGAGCGGAAGTAGGAAGTCTGACGTAGTCAGGCTAGGTAACACTGTCCTCATTTGCTATTATTTCTGTGACTTGGCTACATCATCATGTTACATATTTGCATAATGTCGGCCAACTGGCTGCTTTTGACCCTCGAAAAACAGTTGGATATGTGATTTTGTTATGTTGAGGAGATACTGTTTTTCCAAAAAAAAAAAAAAAAAAAAAAAAAAAGGACTTTCAATACTTTCATAGTTAACATATGGTGAATTCAGGGTGACTGGGACACTTAAAGGTACAATTTGTGATATTTTTTTCCGCTAGAGGTCGCTAGAAGCCTATTCAAAACAAAGGCGTAGTTTGATGACGTAAAGTTTTAGAGCGGAAACTTGGAACATGTGGTCTCCATCTCAACGGACGGTGCAAAAGAATAGGGATTGGAGTCTGGAAGAACTCATGTTCGTGGATGCGATTATTAACGTTACCGTAGTATGAAGTAGCGCAGGACCGAGTGTTGCGGGAGCTGAGCGAGGAGCTGGAGCGATTGATCAACACACGCCTCACGAGAAGCGGGACTTTTATTATGACACAGTCGCCGGCGCCGCTTCCGCTTTTCCGGTCATGAGTTTACGGGAGCTGTCCTTGTCGACAGAACCAGCGGCAGATGGTAAACAGTAATTATGTTCCATAAATAATTAACACAATCCACCATAAAACGTGCAAGAAGTAAATAAGGAACTGCTTGAAGCGAGCTAGTGGTTTGCTGGACGCTAGACACTACTTCCGCATTTGTCCACGGCACTGTTGTCATGTGGTTTCTACGTCAGTAAAGGCGGTAACAAAGGTAACTGCGTCATTGACAGGCGACTGCACTGCCCCGTGTCACTGTTTAGAATGGGAATTTTCTCATGATTTACAAGTAGTTGAAAACATTAGAGATATTGTTAGTAATCAGCTGAACAAAATATATAACACTAGCCTAGTGGTTTTTTGATATTTTACTGCAAAAATTTTACAAACTGTACCTTTAAGGTCTTGTCTTCTGCCACACAACAGAAGGATGCAACACAGATATTTTCCAAACAGCAGGTTTATTGAGCAGATTTGTGCAGACAAGCAATGTAAGCAGGTAGGTAACTGAGACTTGCATAACTGTAGTTGAAATGGCAGAGAATAACAGTCCTATCTGTTGCAGATGAGAAGGCGGACCGGGTGACTGAAGCAGATTGCAGATGACTGAAGATGGATGAAGATGATCGCAGGTAAGTTTCAAACAGGCAAGTAGACAGGTAATTGTTTCAGGCATGAATGACGAGAACAGACAATGGTGAATTGTAGAGTGAATGCTTATATGTGTGTCGTGATGAGGTGACTTCTTCTTCTTCTTTAAATGTATTGGCGGTTGGCATACCAATTTGCTGCATTACCGCCACCAACTGTTTGGGGTGTGGAGCTATATATATATATATATATATATATATATATATATATATATATATATATATATATATATATATATATACTGTATATACTGTATATACTTATATATAAATGTATTCTTAGTTGTTCTTAATTGATGAGGTGACAATCAGTGGCAGGTGTGATAATGGCTGACTGAGTGCAGGTGGAGACCAGAAGGAATGTAGTTCTGTGGTGACTGGGCTGGTGACTGAGGATTGTGACAGTGGTTTTACAAATATTAGAAATGTGGCTTTCAAATGAAAATTACTATCAAATAACACACCCAGGTTTCTAACTGCGGATGAAGACGTAACAGAGCAGCCATCACGTGTTGGACAGTATTCTAAGGTTATTACATGCAAATGTTTTTGGTCCAATAAATAAAACCTCTTTTTTTATGTCAACTATGCATTCCATTAGTTTTGTGAATTGGTATATTTAGTCAGGCCACAAATAAATATCTGCTGAGTATCATCAGCATAACAGTGAAAATGGCATGCTTCCTAATGATATAAGGGTAGCTTGTACAAGGTGAAAAGCAACAATCTTACTATTGAGCCTTGCAGTACTTGATACCTCTTGATATGATACCTCTTCATTTACTGCTACAAACTGATAACACTCAGATAAGTATGATTTGAACCATGCCAATGCAATTCCACTAATGCCAATATACAATACCAGTATACTGCCTTTTCTAGTATTTTTGACAGAAAAGGGTGATTTGAGATCAGTCTGTAATGAACTAATTCTTTAGTATCAAGTTGTGTTTTTTTTTTTTTTAATGAGACGTTTAATAACAGTCAGCTTGAAAGTTTTTAGGACATATCCTAATGACAATGAAGAAGAGGATCTATGACTTCTGGAAGCATCTCTTTCAGTAGCTTATAGGGTCTAACGTACATGTGGTTGATTTTGATGATTTAACAATTTTAGACAATTCTTCTGATTCTATAGCAAAGAATGAATGGAATTGTTCCTTAGGGGATCAACGATGAACAAAAGAGAGTAATCCAATGAGAGACGAAACAAGGTGCTTAGCACAACCAACACTAGACAAAGATTAAACTGAATATAAGTCAATATATACAGAGGGAACCAATGATCTGAATAAAGAACAAAGTGTGTAAAATGAAACCATAAGTAACTATGACAACCAATAAAAACATGCTTGCAAAGCATAATAACCAAGGAAACAAATGGGATATGGGATATAGCATGGGAACATATCCATAAAACTGATAGTATTGAAATAAAATAAATGTAATAAAAAAGAAATAAAAACCATTGCATCCTTGCAAATGCAAAAATTACATGGCTTACACATATTCAGACTAAAGCAAAAGTATAGTTCACTTTTTACACATAATCGAGGGTCAGCATTTTATTAGTTTATCCACAAGGTAGCAGCTGGTGCCGTCGAAGTAGTCAAAGAAAAACTGCATAAACAGAACAGACCGGAACACATGAATGCTACAGCGACAATGGAGGCTAGAAGAGGTTAGAAAGTACATCATTTGTACAACTCTAGCATTAAAGAATACAAAGATGTTTACATGGGTTGTAACTTGTGGTGAGAGAGGATGCTCAAAACTGTGCATGCGTCGAATGCCTGTGTATGCAAGCCAAATAAAGTATACTTTCCAAGGTTGTGTGTTTGACTGTGCGTGTAAAGTATACCCTGGGCTTTGGTGCAAACCAGTGCATGCATCTGCCCCAGTATGCATATGTAAAGACTCCTTCTAAGTATTATTTTATGGTTGTATTTTGTGGGTGAACTATTATTTGAATAAAATCCTGATGCAATCCTTCCACAGGGTTAGGCTCAGCTCTCTGGTCGTCATTAGATTTTAATGATGTTCGGCTATGACCTGTGTTTCATCATACAGACATCTATTACAGCTTTCACAAACTACAGCAGAGTAACACCATGACCACTTATACTGTATTAATACAGATGTTTTGCATAATCTATTGAGACATTAAACATATTTATTATGTGTATCATAAGAGGGTGACATTAGTTTTATAATGCATGATGAATTGCAGAGGCCACTTTTGATTTCAGATGAATGGAAATCCAACAGTTTCTCCGAGAGCTCTTTAACTTTGCTCTTAAAGAGCACTTTTGCAGACAAGAGGAAATGTCAGCATGGTTTTGTCACAGCTAATGTGTCCTCTCTGACCTCGGAGCTGACTCTCATTAAAGCAGGTACAGAGGAAGCGACCCTAGGCTTTGGTGTATTAATATGGAAATGAGCTTAGAGGCAGATATCTGATGTCCTTCTCAGTGTACGAGAACATTTATGGACATCTATCTAATCACATCCTCAACAAAGCAGATCAATGCAGAGGACCGACAGAGACAAACTGCTCCATACGGCACAAACCCCTTTCTGCAGCCATCCATGAAAGCAGAGGTGTAAGAGAGCTGTATGGATGGGGGAGGGTGAAGATATAAGCAAGAGTTATCGTGGTGTTATCAGGGGAATAGTACTGATACATATGTTTTATGTAAAAGTGCCTATATTATGCTCATTTACAAGTTCATAATTTTATTTTTGAGGCCTGCTAGAATACATTTATATCATTTAGAGTTCAAAAAACATTTTTTCTCATACTGTACATTGCTGCAGCACCTTTTTTTACCCTCTGCCTGGAACACTCTGTTTTAGTTCCTGTCTCTTTAACCATTTGAGCAGTACGGTCCAACATGTGACATCGTTATTTCCATGCCTCTGGGAGTACGGTCCCACATATGGGATTTTAGAAATGTACAGTGACATACTGCCAGATTCAAACGTGCTTTAGCGCTTTGGCTGGTGCTGAGCCAGAGTCAGACAAAATCAGCACTTTATCACAACTATGCAGTGTTTTTAACAATATAATGTTTATTTTAGGTTTCAGACATTTAAAAAGAAAAGTACTAGTAAAACAATGTATATTTTGTAAAATACACACTGATGTCTATGGAAGTGGCAAAATCCAATCTCACATAATTTGACGACATGTTTTGTTCATATCAGATACACATTGTGTAGGTGACTATAAAGCTCACTCTAGTCTTCTCCCAGTTCACTGGCCACTTAATTTCATGTATTTTGAGAGAAATGGATGAATTTACATGCTCTGAATTGCAGCTTAATGGTGGCACCCATCGTGCATTATAGATCAACTAACAATATCATTATAAAGGTTTGTAAACCACAAAACACGTATTTGAGAATACCATAACCATGTTTCAGCTCCCCAAGTCTTCATGAGCAGCTGTGAACAGTATTGTATCTAGGGTGAATTCAGGTTGATAGGGACACTTTTTCCAATTCATCTCAATGGCAAAAAGTGTCCCAGTCACCCTGAATTCACCATATGTTAACTATGAAAGTATTGAAAGTCCATTTTTTTTTTTTTTTTTTGGAAAAACAGTATCTCCTCAACATAACAAAATCACATATCCAACTGTTTTTCGAGGGTCAAAAGCAGCCAGTTCCTTTTTTTTTTTTTTTTTTTGCCCTTGCAGTGGAAAAACAGTATCTCGCATCAAGTACCCTGGAATGATGACACACTAAAGACCTTCTTTTTTTTTTTTTTTTGGTGTGGTTTGGACAATCACCTTTTATCAACAAGTTCCAGCAGCTGCAACATGTTCATTGAAGAAATATATTGATTATGTTCTATGGTTCAGTGGATTATCTTATACAAGCACTTCCAGAGTTTGTTCCATTGAGTCATCTTTCCGAGTCTGTTCCAGTGAGTAACGTTCCTGAGACTGCTCCAGTGAAAGAAATTTCCCAGTCCATTTCAGTGAGCGAAATTCCTGAACCTGCAACCAAATCCTCCACATCCCTGAACATCAGGACCTTCTCATCCACTCCAGAATGCCTCCAGTCTGCTTCAGCCCCAGGGTCCAGTCACAAAGAATCTGCTCCAACCCATGAGCCTGATCCAGAGTCTGAACCAAGTCGAAGGACTACTAAAGCCTCAGCACCTCATTTAACCTCAAAGGAGGAGGCAGAGGAAGAAGAAACGGCCCTCTGCAAGTTCAGCCCCTGATCACAGCCCAACCTTAGTCTAGTGATGGCTCCAGCTCCTAAGCATAGTACAGAGATGGCTCTAGTCCCTAAGTTAAGCCTCATCCCAGATTTCAGTCACAATTCCGCTCAAGCCCGTTCTGACCCCAGAGTCTGCAACGGAGTCCACTCTAACCCCTGAATCATCATCAGAGCCCACTCGTATCTATGAGTTACCTCTACATTTACCTCCAGTCCTTGAGTCTTTACAAGACTTCCCCACAGACCAAAAGTCCGCTCCAGAGTGTAGTCCTGTGATGGCTCCTGCAGCTGACCACAATCCAGTGATGGCTTCAGCCCCTGACCAGAGTCCATTGCCCGCTCTCATCCCAGAGCTCAGCCCAGTGCCCGCTTTACCACCAGAATCTTCAGCCAACATGGCCACCATGCCAGAACCCAGTCGGATACTTCCAAGCCCAGAGGATTCAGAGACCCCTCTACCAATGATTGTTCTCCCTGTTTTGGCAGTGGCCATAATGTGTGTTTGAGCTGCACACTGCTCTCTCAATAATATTGACGTTGAGGTATTCATTCCTGAATTTCCTGTTTGCCCAGATGTGACCATGGAGGTTGCATCCCAGTCTTACGTCTGTCTAGATGCAACCACAGAGGTCGTTCCTGAGTTTCCTGTTTGCCCAGATGTGACCACGGAGGTCGTTCCTGAGTTTCCAGTCTGTTTAGATGCGACCATGGAGGTTGTTCCTAAGTTCCCTGTTTTCCCAAATATGACCAAGAGGGTTGTCCCCGAATTTTCTGTTTGCCCTGATGTAGCCACGGAGGCTAATCTATATTCCTTCATCATGGCCACAGAGGTCGTTTACAAGTTTCCTGTCAGCCTTAATTCAACCATGGAGAACGTCCTTGAATTTCCTTTCTGCCCTGATACAACCATGAAGTTTGACCACAAGATTTCTGTCATCACAAAGACTGCAAAGGTTGTTCCTGCCTGTCTACCATAACATGACCATTGAGGTTGCACCCAAGTTTTCTGTTTCCCCCCAACATTACCACAGAGGTTGCTCCTGCGCTGTCTGTTTGCCTCTGCACAACTACAGAGGTAACTGATGAACTTCTTGTCAGCCCTGAGATGACCAAAGACTCCTTACCGGTCTCATTATAACCACTGCTAACCTCTCTGTATTCTGTGTTCCATTTCCTCCACATCTTCCCCGGTGGTCTTCTGGGGGGATTACTGTCACAATCCTTAGTCACCAGCCCAGACACAATCCTCAGTCACTCACCCAGTCACAATCCTCAGCCACCAGCCCAGTCACCACACAACTACAATTCCCAGCATCCCTTCTGGTCCTCACCTGCACTCAGTCAGCCATCATTATACCTGCCACTGATTATCGCCTCATCAAGACACACATAAAAGTAGTCACTCTTCAGTTTACCATTGTCTGGTCTCATCATTCATGCCTTAACCAATTACCAGTCTACTGTCCCAAATGGCACACTCTGGACTTGTGGACTTCCTCAGAGTCCACACTTTGGTGACGTCATGTAGTGCAGACCTATAGGGCCCTTGGCGCGAGTCCACGAGGGCGCATTGAGAGGTATTTTTGGGACAGACTCGATCGTCACGCCGGAAATAATGGTCTGGGGTGAGTTTCCCGAAAGCATCGTTGGTGAACCATGGTCGTAAGTCCCATTGAACTCTATTGGTAATGACGGAACTTGCGACCATAGTTCGCTTTGGGAAACGCACCCCAGGTTGTTTTTTGACAGGAGCTGCAGGTTCGGGGAATATGCTGCCTGTTGTTGTTGTTGTTTTTACCATTGTGTTTGCGAGATGGCTTGCCATGCAGAGAAATCATATTTTTGTGCTCCAACATCGTAGTAGAAAAGTCCCTTTATTAGATAAATATCACAAATATCTTCAAAATCCTATCAAATTTTATAATATTTAGCATCGAGAACAGGTTGTCTTTTCTTTTGCAAAATATTATCTCCATGTCAACTACACAGCCTGCTTTTGCTTATGCCACCTGGGCATTAGACAATATATACATGCTTATTTAAATAATGTATACAGTTGTAATAATACATAATGTTCCATTTGAACTAAAATTACAATTTATCACATAATAATCATGTGCGTGAGTTTCAGATGAATTTACAGGTTTAAATATAAATACTAGGTTTACATATGACTCAGTAAAGCCCTGACATTCGGTTCTATTTATTTAATGAATCATAATACGATCGTATTATTCAACGTGCTATTATTATGTTTGAGATATCAACCACTGGTCGAGGACCTTATTGTTTGTATAAACTGTAGGTAACAACTGGTAAAATGTACACCTAGGTCATAAAACCTATGCGGGCTTTGCGGAAGACCGCTTCAAGGGTACAAAGGGGGCGCTGCTGAGCACACTTCAGAGCGTTAAAATGCTGAATGGGACGGCCTACAGACTCGTAGACTTTGCGAGCACGTGCAATTTAAGTCCACGAGACCGAAAGTCCACATGAAGTGCGCCATTTTGGACAGGGCCTATGAAACTTACCTGTGTGATCCTCTTCACACATCTTCTGTCATCTGCTTCAGTCATCTGGTCCATCTACAACAGATGAAACTGTTATTCTCTGCCATATCAACTACAATTATCCAAGTCTCAGTTACCTGCCTGCTTACATCGCTTGTCTGCACAAATCTGCTCAAACCTGCTGTTTGGAAATTCTGTGTTGCATCCTTTTGTTGTGTGATAACTACATTTTTCCCTTATTAAAAATATATATAAATTACAACATATGCTCTCAGTGTCAGATGCAGAAAAGTTAGTTCATGAGTTAATGACTTCAAGGTTAAATTATTGTAATCCTCTCCTGGGTGGTTGCCCTGCATGCTGCTTAAACTCCAACTGGTCTAAAAAGCAACAGCAAGAGTTCTACTAAAACCAGGAAATATGACCATATTAACCCAATTCTGTCAACACTGCATTGGCACCCTATTAAACATTCACCCTCCATAAATCTCAACGTCTTCACAAAACAAAGCTAAGTTTCCTTTTTAAGCTCTTTCAGTGTTTCCCACAATTTGTGGAAGGAAAAACATTAGATCGCGATACCTGCTGTGATTACATTTCAAAAGGCTATATTTCAAACATTCGCCGCACGTTTCAAAGTTAAATGTGGTGCTGTTGCATGTTCTACCTGCTCACGCAGCGCTCAGACTGCTCGCAATCAATGTATACTATAATGCACATTCATGTTAAGTGATTGCTTATACTGCTATGACTAATGCTGTTCAATATTGACAAAAGTTTACTTTATGGTATTGTAAATTATTGTAAATGGTTGTAAGAACGTATGTTAATAGGTGTGTTCGACATCGGCTGCGGCTGGATGTAACCGATCGGCGAGAGTAGCCACGTGCAGGTGGGGAGGAGCTGAAAACGGAGACGTGAAGTCGGACACTTTCTGCTTCCCGTAGTGAAGCCGCCTTTCCACTGCACACGACATTCGCATCCGATTGTCGCATTTCGCCCCCAAGCGGCAGTCGCACGGAACTTTGAAATTGGTAGTGAAGCAACCGTTACCCCTCGGCTTATTCCAACCCAGCAACCACCATGGTAAATTGAACGATTGTAATGAATGTAACGTTAATGCATGTATGAATATATCCATACAAAACAAATGACCCTCAATATCAATCTGAAATAAAAACATACTAGTAGATTTTATAGAGCTTCAACGTAAAAATTTATTTAATAATCATAAAATATCTTTTTTGTTTTACATAATTATTGATAACCACCATTTTAAAGAAATAATGTTTATGTAATAACGTTAAAGTGTATTGGTAATTCTAACTTCGTGCTCATCGTTTTGACTAGAATACATCATATTCGGTCGGCCAGTCGCATACGGTCTAGCCGCAGAAATTCAAATATTTCAACGCATCCGAAGCTCAAATCAGATCCAAAATTTCCGCATTCGCATACGATCGGAACTCCACGCAGCCCCCGTACTACTCTCCATTGGAAATGAATGACTTCCGGTCCAACGGCTGTCGTTTGTCGTGTGCAGTGGAAAGGCGGCTTGACACTCGTGCTGCGTTTGCATCGGTCTGCATACTTTATCACATCTGAAGTGAAATAAATGCAATACTTGACTAATACACTGATGTTCCAGAGACATTTTCATTCAAAACTTTATGTACTGCTTACAGCGTCTGTTTTTACAAGAATAAAGTTCAACATAAGCATATGTTATTTAAATAACAATGTAGTGGGGTCTTTGTTTTTTATCCGTTTTATTTTGATAAACATGACAAAACAACATCGCGACTACATGAAAAGATCTTTAACTGTTATAAAAACAGATTTTTGAGCATTAGTGGAGCTGAAGGTGTGACAATAAACTACAGTCTATGCAATAAACACGAAACACACGTGATCGTTGTCATGCGGTGAATCCGGCCAATCATGAAACAGCTGTGTCGTCATCAGCGCTCGTGCAGCTCCTTGTGGGTACACGATCCGTGCCACCTGCACGATCCGTTTCACGCATGCGTGTAATTACGTAGTAGGAAACGTCACGGTTTTCCTACACTATCGGTACCTACTAATGAAACACTTGACGGCAAGGCGGCACATTTGTGCAATGTTAGTTGTATTGTGTTTAACATTTAACAGTGGGTCTATTTTGATGCTTTAAATGTAGCTTAGGCTATGCATAACGATGTGTTTACGTGGTTGCCAATCCAAAATAATAAAGGAGTTGTGAGTCGTTAGATGAACATACATGATCAGTTTCCTCCATACTCTCCTTTGCGATTCATTGCTGGTTTAAGGCTTAACTTACTTAATTTGCCGTGTTTTGGTCTGAGGTCAGTAGTATTGATGGTTTGTGTTGTTTTTTTTTTTTTTATTAAAAGCTGCTAATAGTTAACTTTTAAGTTGAGTAATTTGTATTAGTATGGGTCTATATAGGCTAATATATATCTATATAATCTAAATGAGTAAAATAACCCCCTTCAATGTTGAATACAGAAGACAATAAGGAACATAATATGTATTGCTGCCAAGACACTTACATAAAGAAAGAACTACAAACAAGTGTGGAGAAACGTTATAGAGTATTTCAAACTGACAATGAAATTACTTGAAAGAAGCATGTGTGCACACAGAAGTTTTATTTAAGAGTAAACATTCTCTCTCTCTCTCTCTCTTTCTCACATACACACACACTCTATCTCTTCCTCCCTCCCCCTCCCTCTCCCACACACACACACAGAATGGATTGTGCAGGTCATCGCAAAACCGAATTATCATTTGCGCATGTGCGTTTTCTTAAGAGTCTACTACGCATGCGTAGAACGGATCGTGTACGACACTCCTTTTGAGAAACTACGCCGGCTAACTCAGGCGGCTGATCTCGAATCGCTCTCGCGGTACTTTAAAGCCATACGTCACAGTCACATGACATCAGCCTGCCTTATGCTGCATTCACGTCACCTCGTATTTACCGGAATCTTGAGATGATAACACGTGACTTAATATTCGGAGCTGTTCACGTCCTTTTGGTCCTTGGACTGGGAATTTTGCATTTCCATGGCACCACTATCAACGCCTAAATGAATCTACAGTGGTCAGGTGGTACAGCGGCCACGTGGTACATGTGGGAGCTTTCGGAAAACTCCCAGCTTACAAGCTGTAATTACGAGCTCTACGAGGACGTGAGCGCTTTTTACAAGCTAGAAACCCGTAACTACAGGAATTACGAGGCCACGTGAACGCACCTATAAGTCGGACAACATTTCTTACCGGCATGCACTGTTTCAAGTCAGCCACCGATCGGTCTTTGCGGCGCTGCATCAAGTCGAACAAGCCTATTATCTACCTCATCTAAACATGAATGAGCAGCCCTCAATAGTAAGCATACACATTTCAAAATAAGAGTCTGAATATATTTAGGTGTTGTCCATAAATAAGTCACTAAAAATGTATACTCCCCCTGGTTATTATTTCGTTACACAACTGTATTTAGTTTGATTTAAATTCAATTAATTATATTAATTTCATTTCATATAATTTTATTTCTCGTTTATTCGAATTTAACTATTGTAGCTTCTGACCATTTTTTGTGCTGTGAGTAGAAGGATTTTCCATACAGCTACAAGTATTTCAAATCTGTGGGAAGCACTTTTGCTGAATGCTATCAGGTTATTGACAACATGATTTTTAAGGCATCTGTTTCTTAAGGTTATCATCCAGCTTGTTTCTCAAGCTTTATGGGTATTGGCCACATGCTCTTGTCTTAAGCTCATTCAGGTAACTGCTTTTAAAGGGGCATGCTGCTCTCCTCAGCTGCTTGTAAGAAGAGCCCTCCTTGCTGCTACTCTCCTCCTGTAAGGGGCATGCTGCTCTTCTCAGATGCTATTAACAGAAGGGCACCCCTTCACTGCTACTTCCCTTCTGTAAAGAGCATGCTGCCCACAGTTTGCTATTCAGAAGGAAATGCTGCTCCTTTTCATTATGTCCTATTGTCTTTCCAGTATACTTTTTTTTTTTTTTTTTTTTTTCCCATTCAGATTTCACAGTCAGTTTGTGGTTGGGGGATTGTCAGCATATGGTTTTGTTTTGGGGGGTTATTGCTGATCTCCCTGCTCTTATCCATGCTAGGCTGCATGGATGGGCAGGGAGTTTTTGCCCAGAACAGAACCATACTGCCAATCCAAACTGTATGCTAACTGCCAGTCATCTTTGACGATAGTGATCCTGACATAACTCTAAATGGTTTAGCTCCTCAGTACTTGAGTGAGCTCTTAACGCATTATAGTCGTTCACATCTACTGCTGTCTCATTTCTGGTCAGTTGCTAATACCTATAATATCAAAATCAACTGCAGGCAGTAGATCCTTTATTTAGCACCCGAATTCTGCAGTAATCTTTCTTGTGTTGTTAGGGAGGCAAACAGGTTAAAACACATCTCTTTATCCTAACATACACATCACACTCTATCACATTTATATAAATTCAAATCTGTTAAAGGTGCCATGGAATTGAAAATTGAATTTACCTTGGTATAGTTGAATAACAAGAGTTCAGTACATGGAAATGACATACAGTGAGTCTCAAACTCCATTGTTTCCTCCTTCTTATATAAATCTCATTTGTTTAAAAGAGCTCCGAAGAACAGATGAATCTCAACATAACACCAACTGTTACGTAACAGTCGGGGTGTACGCCCCCAATATTTGCATATGCCAGCCCATGATTGAGGCATTACACAAGGGCAGCCAGTATTAATGTCTGAATCTGTGCACAGCTGAATCATCAGACTAGGTAAGCAAGCAAGGACAATAGCGAAAAATGGCAGATGGAGCAATAATAACTACATGATCCATGATATCATGATATGTTTAGTGATATTTGTAAATTGTCTTTCTAAATGTTTCATTAGCATGTTGCTAATGTACTGTTAAATGTGGTTAAAGTTACCATCGTTTCTTACTATATTCACGGAGATGAGAGCCGTCGCTATTTTCATTTAAAAAAAAAATGCAGTCTGTATAATTCATAAACACAACTTCATTCTTTATAAATCTCTCCAACAGTGTGTAATGTTAGCTTTAGCCACAGAGCACCATCAAACTCATTCAGAATCAAATGTAAACATCAAAATAAATACCATACTCACTGTACGCGATTAGACATGCTGCTTCACAAACACTTTGTAAAGATCCATTTTGAGTGTTATATTAGCAGTATAAACTTTGTTTATGCAATATTTAAGGCAAGTGCGAGCTCCGTGGGCGGGGAGCGAGAGCATTTAAAGGGGCAACAGCCTAAATCAGCTATTTAATGATGCCCCAAAATAGAAAAAAAAAATCTATGGGGTATTTTGAGCTGAAAATTCACAGACATTCAGGGGACACCTTAGACTTATATTACATATTTTAAAAAGACGTTCTACGGCACCTTTAAAGGATTGTTAGGCTGCATAAAGTAGCTTAACCGGAACTGGGAAGACCTCCCACAACATCCAATGCACTTGTTTCTTCATAAGACGAATCCTGAGGTTATGTCAACTAGACAACCCCATTGTGAAGACCTCATCGACACGACAGCCATCGGCACAAATTCTCAGCAGAGACCATGAGAACCAGACAAGTGCTCTGCACAGACCCCGATGGCCAGCTTCGTCTCAATACTGTCGTGATGAATCCAATCCTCAAGCAGAAGGAAATGGATAAAATATTTTGAATGATATCAATCCACAATCTGACTTCTGACTTGTCATGCAGCCTGGAATTAAAACACACCATGTTGCTTCATTTGGCAGAGGAGACAACTGGCCAGTCTTTCCCCCTACACTAACCCTGCCCCTAAACCCATCACAGAAAACTTTCTGCATTTTTAGATTTTCAAAACACTTAATTGAGTATGATTTATAAGGTGTTTTCATCATGGGGACCAAAAAATGTCCTCAAAAGGTCAACATTTACTGGTATTACTATCCGTGTGGGGATATTTGGTCCCCTTAACATGGGGAATACCAGGTAAAAACACACACACACAAATCTGCATAATATCATGTGTAAATTCACTGCTGATATCCGGTTCAAAATTCAAAATGGTTGTATCTCTTAAAAACTCTTACAAATACTGTTAGAGACTAAATGTATAAACCCAAAGATAAACATTCAGTTTAAATTTAGTTGCAGTGCTTTTCAAAATAATATTTCCAGAAAAGATTTACAGTTAATTTTGACAACCCTAGAAAAAATACTTTTGAAGTAAAGACCCCTGAGGAAAGAAGCTACATCTGTATCAGCTCAATATATCTACATTTATTTATACTCTTGCGCAGTCATCTTTTTTCCTTCATGATTGCTATGGCACAGTTTAATGTCACTCTAATTTAATTTCAGAATCTGCATCATAAGAATTGAGCAGTCAGTGTAGGGCAGGCTGATGTTATTTTGAGGTTTTAGTATTTTCTATTCATCCAAAACAAACACAAAATATGATGCAAGGACTTGTGCACATCTGGCAATACTTTCAGCATCGCCCCTCACTCTATCTCACCATCTACCTGCTCTTTCCTCAGTCGCTTCTGAATAATTCTCTCTCATTAACAGCCGATTTGAGCCATGGGATCTCAAGCTTTGACTCAAATCAAATATTTAACACAGGCTAAACAGCTCAAGAATCAACGATGCAGTCCGTATCTCACACCTGTCAGCCTCATCCAGGATCTCAGTGAGTTAGACTATCACAGTAATGTGTAACGGAATAGATATGATGAGAAATAGTTGATAGTGATATTCCTGTCAACCTGACAAATATCTCATCTTGCCTGGGTAGGGCGACTGTCCGTCAGTAACCCGGTGATCTAGTGTATCTGTTCTTTCCAGAGCTGTATAATTCAACAGCGACACTCTGAACTGGACCTGTCAGTTGGCTCATATCAAAAGACACACAGACAGACTAAACCTCACAAAGATAAGCTCCAGAGAATCAATACTGAGACAGCTCAACAGAACATAGTCACAATGAAATGACATAAAACTGACTTAAATTAAATAAGTAAAAAGAGTTCAAGGAAGCTAATATGGTAGAGTGTAAATTCTGTCACTATATTATTAAATTCTCTGAGGAAAACGTACCTCCGCAAAGTACAGTGTTCTGACTGGGTTTTAGCGCAATGATATCCATTTTCTAGGGTGGTATAAGTGGTTGCTAAGGTGTTTCTCACCTGTCCATCCCAAACTCATTGGTTGGGACAGAAGTTGACATGTCTCACTGTTAGCCCAGATGCTGTAACTTCACTATCTGTTCTCAAAAAAGCATTTCTTCTCTATATGCTAGCCATTAAAAGTATCAAACAAATGGTTCTAACTAAATAGCAATCTTAATTTATTATTTAATAAATTAATTTATTATTAATTAATTGCATTTTATGCTTATTAGAGCACATTACTGGCAACTCTCATGCATTCAATATGAGACTCACACAGTTGACAGTGTTCTCAGTCACATTTTCTCAAGCAGTGAAAACATCACAAAGCTAAGAGGACACAGACAACAAGTTGACAGACAGGGCATGTTACAAATTCGGTAAGTTTTCTTACGAAAATCAAACAAATACTGTTTTGGCACTCTATAATGTGGCATGACAGTTTGCTGTTGCAAGTGGGAGGGCACGTAAACTGACCATCTCTCTTTACTACTAGTTACAGCACACAAGTAAACATGAATGAACATCAGAAGGTATGTTGAAAGATCTGTGAAAATTGTATTGGAAAAAACCCTGTTGATTTTATTAGAAGCAAATTTTCAAAACAAATGAAAAAGTTAGTTCACGTCACTCATCATAATTCAATAATTTACTATTTTATAATGTTTTATAGTGTAATAAATACATTAAAAAACAGACTATAGGACAAGGGTACAACAATAAAATCTATACATAAAAGGCATTAATAAGTAAAGATGATTAGGACATCCCAAAACAGTTTGAGAGTTTGTGACCTCCATAGAACAATAATAATAATAATAATAATAATAATAATAATAATAATAATGTCAATAAACTCAACCTGTCATGATCACCGTCTGTTCCTGTCATTGTTCCTGGACTACATCTCCCATCATCCTCTCTGTCACTCACCTGCACACACTTCACACTAATCACTGATCACCACACCCAGCTGCAGCTCATTACCTGGACTATAAAGGACTTCCACACACACCACCTCACCGCGAAGTATTGTTTCCCCAGTGTACAATTTCCGAGCGTTTATTCCCTGTTTGCCTGTCTGTTCTCGACCTTGTCTGTTCCTGTTTTTGATCCGTTGCTGCCTGTCCTGATCCTTGCTTTGTATACCAACCTGTGAATGATATCTGCCTGCCTTGTGACCTACCGCCTGTACCCTGACTACGACCCTGCCTGTCCTTTGCTGCTCCTGTTTGTTCCTGATTGACCCTGCCTGTACGACCATTCTCATTCTTAATAAAACGCTGCACTTGGATCTCCTGCCTGAACCTCCCATTCGTAACAGAATACTTTGCCACCAAGATCCAGCAGCTTTCCCGGAGGATCTCATTACGGTATGGACATTAATCTATTGCTATTGTGGAGTTCGCAAGGCACGCGATCGTTGGAGGAGTGTGTGCAGGTGAGTGACAGAGAGGATGATGGGAGATGTAGTCCAGGAACAATGACAGGAACAGACGGTGATCATGACACAACCCCTGTGTTCCCCATGTTATTTTTAGCTGTATTTCTGTGTTTAGTTCTGGTCTGAATTTCCTCTCCTAGGTTACTAATTATTTACTAATTATATATATGTTCCTTTTTAGTTCCTTAATTTGCTATGTGTATATATTTTCCCCGTTCTATGCACTCCTTCATTGGTTATTGTCTTGTATAATGTGTCATACTACTCCTGTGTTTATCAGTAATGTCTATTTTGAAGTGTTATTGGTTGTTTGTAATGGGGTCTCGCTTGGCAGCCCAAACACCTCAAAGAGGTACAAAGCAAGCCAATGGAGCCAATGAGATTTTCATGCTGAGCCGCACCCACCTGGCACATCCAGGTATAAATAGAACCGGCATACTCACTCCATTCATATTTTGCGGAGCAAAAATATGAATGGAGTGAAGGATATATGAAGGAGCAGTGCCTTCACCATCTCCTCTGACAGAGCAATACCCACCATCTCTGGGCCACCCATCTCAAGGCCTCTTTTTCAAGGGCTTAGCGGCCTGGGCGGGCTATATCACCTTTCCACGGGAGGCTCGGGGAGGATGGGAAGGTTCCGATCTCCTGGGAGCCTGTGCAGCCGCAGGGGGACGCCCTCGTCAACAAGCAGGTTGAGGGCCAGCCCACGGCCGATTGGTGGCAACATCATGCCGGGGCAAGATGTGTTTTATGGCCTCTGTCTGCTTTTGTAGAACCACGCCCAGCACCAAAAAACAGTCATCTAACTGCGAGCGCTTGAGACACGGTGGAGGGATCCGCTCGAGCCCGATGCCTGCGGCGGCCCAGGCAAGCATGGCTGTTGACTCTGAATCCTCTTCAGAGTCCAAAAGCCCAGTCTCCGATGCAGCGATCGACATCAGATCCTCATCTGGAGTGCCGAATGTGACGCGGGGAACCTCCGAAGAGGGTCCCGCAGCAGCAGCCGGCAAGTTGACGGCACATGGTGTGCTAGAGGAGTGGGAGGTTTGTGGGGACAGGCCCAACGAAGAAGTTCCCACTGTAACCCTCAGATCTCGCAGAGTGCTAACCAGACCAGCGGCTTTAGAAGTCACGGGTGACTGGGTAGCAACAGAAGGGACTCGTGCCTCCATGTTAAAGAAGGAGAGTCGCAATCGCAACACCAACATGGACATGCCCTCGCAGTGAGGGTGTGTACCATCCATGAGTGCCGACTCAGCATGCTGTTTGCCCAGGCATGTGAGACAGTATTCGTGGCCGTCAGATGAGGTCAGGAAACGACCGCATCCAGAAACACACGGACAAAAAGACATATTGAAAAAGACGCTGAACACTCGTGCTGCTCTTTTAGGGAACACTCTGACAGCTGAAGCACTCAGGGATGAAATGCTTCGCTGTCCTGTCAGTGTGCCACCGCACACACCTCTGAACTGCACCTTCACACCAGCCGAGAATTCCCACGAGCTTCGAGGCCGAAAGCAATGAAAAAATTGCTGTTGAGAACTGAAATTTGCACTTCAGTATTGAAGGTGAAAGGAAGAGTGATCAGTGTGGCCATTCTTTGGGCCATTCAGCTCCAAAGCAAATTTATGAATGGAGTGAGTATACACGGATGTGCAGGGTGGGTGTGGCTCGGCATGTAAATCTCACTGGCCAATTCCCATTTTGTACCACTTGGAGGTGATTGGGATCCCAAGCGAGACCCCTTTGCATTAGTATCGATGTAACGTTGAACGTGACTGACTGACTAAATGGGAACATTATTTCCAGTTAAACAGTATTTCCAGTCAAAGTGGGTTGTAGAAGGTTTGTATCCAGCGTTAGGCTACTGAATCAGATGGGATGTAAGACGTAGCCTACGGCAGGCTCTCAGGTAGCTCTTCGAAGCTGCAGAGAGAAGCAGCAACTGACTATAGCTAAAAAACAAAGGATTATACATGTGCTGCAAGATAGAGGAAAAGGAAAAAGAAAGAAAGGAGAAAAAGGGGAGAAATACAGAGGGGGGTGACCTGTGTGAACCCTCTGGAGATGTCATGGACTTATCAACGAAACATCAAGGAAAGAAGTTGCACAACTGATGACCCCAATGAAGTTTTTTAAACTCTTGATTCCCCCTCCTTTTTTAACCCTCTCTAACTTGATTTGGTATCTCATTAAATACGATTTATTAGGAATTGTAACATCTAGTCCTATTTGCTTTTATATATCTCTTCATTGCAAAATGGTGTATTAAGAGGATAAAAGGAAAAAAAAAAAAGCTGTCTCTCAGCTTGATAGCCAAACCACTTTCGCACAATAAGACAGAGAAAGTGAGGAAATCATGAAATAATAGAAAAAGTAAATAAAAGAGGGGCTTGTGTTTCTTGTCGTTTGAGAGGACTGATCCCTGAGAGCCATCATTTGGATCAGAGACTCTTCAGATAATTGTAGAGCTGCATGTGACACAGTCTTAAATCTCACAGTGGTAATATGGATGAGAGAACAGCCTCATCCCTGGTGTCACTGTAGAATGAACATCAAACAGTTTTCTCAAACACAGATCCGATCCAGCGCCTCTGTTTTGGTTTGAGATTAATCTATTTTCTAAAGTCATTAACACACATGAATTAAGCGCTCCAAAATATCACTCATATTCTTCAGGAGAGTTCAAGCATTAAACATGTGACAACGTGTAACAAGTGTTGATCATGTTCATCAAGCAGAAACAGGTGTGACATTTGTTCAGATAGTTCAAAAACGGCCTCCTTGGCCAATACAGGACAGGCAGAAGAGGTGGGAATGTGGGAGAATCCATCAAAAATTACAATATAGGAATAAGTTTTGGCAGCATGACAACAGCATGAAATAAAGTTGCACATACCAGCCTCCTAGATTTCTGCTGCTGCCTCAGAAGATGTAGTAGTCTAGCGCTGCGGCTACACATGGTCATTTTGTAAATAAGACAACCTCAAACTCCTCCATGTTGCTGTTGTTGGTTTTTTTTGAGTATGCTTACCAAAGGTATAGAAACCAATGCAGATATTCCTGAAAATTAAAGAGCACCCCAGGACACACAAATCAGATCTGAACAGCAATTGAAGAGTTCAGATGCAAAAGCCGCTAAAGGCCATCTCTGTCAAAAATGAGATAATGACATTGAACGAATGCTTACGGCACGTAGTACACGTTGAACAAATCACGTGCTTCAAATCCTCTAAATCGCAGCATCAGCCCATTCAGAAATATTGGTTTGTTGGCAAAAGCCTCTAGACGCCACTTCCCTTTGGCAGCAAAAGCCACTTTATACCGAGAACCAATCAGAAGGCGCAAATTGAATCATATGATTCCGAGCGGTTTCAATATAGCGGCGCGCTGAGGAGATTTTTTTTTATTCAGATTTAGATTGAGATTTTTAAAATAAAAGATGGAGTACGATGAAATGGATCAGCCTGTCCTACTAATATTGAATGGCAGAAGAAAACGTTCTTTACCTCAAAACTCCGCCTGTCATAAGGCAAAATAGCCTACAGTGGAAATGGCTTTGTCCAATTGTATCATGCACTCATAACAGTTATTCGCGCAGTGCCGTTACTTTGAAGGAATCGGATTTATTATACATCAAACAACAGCTCTATTTCGCCAAAGACAAAGTCAAACAAGATGCTATTCTTCTGTCTCATATGGAAGCTGTGCCATATAAACGGAGGAGGCAAAAAGTGGAGGCTGGATAGAAGAGATGTGTTAGATCCCTGTGTAAAGAGGTTTGTCTACTGTTTTGAAATGATTGTGCTCTCATCATTTTCAGGGTTTTTAGTTGCATCTTTAGTGATTTTTCAACTATTTACCATGTCTTGTCCCAAATAGGTGGATTTAGAGGTTTTTGCAAAAAAAAAAAAAGCACAAGTGGATTTAGCTGGTTTTGACGCAAAAGAAAATCTAACTTGTTAAAAACCAATAAATCGTCTAGAGTGACATTTTTGAAAAAAAGGTATTTTATTCACTAGCTAATAACCTTATCATTACCTTTAAAATGAAACTCCTGGACTTGATCGTAAAAGCCTGGTAAAAAATGCTAATTTTAAAAAAAAGATGTCTGATGCATTTGGAGGGTTTTGCATCTGAACTCTTCAATTGCAATTCACAATGTGGACAGTAAGTAGTTTTGATCAGAATCCAATCAGATACACAAATAATTGGATTTGGACTCACAATGTGAACATAGTCAATGTGGTCGGTCAATAATTTTAGATCAGATTCCAATCGAATACAAAAATAATCGGATTTGGACTGACAGTGTGAATGTACTGTAGCTTTAAATCCAGTCTTTATTGCTTTCTTGTCATTGTATCAATTGCATTTTTAATGTGTTTTTAATAGATAAGGACATGAGTGTCATGCCATTGACCCACAAAGGAAAAGTAACAGATACCACGTAACTATAGCAATTGTTTGCTACTTCAGCAGCTTTTTGGACATCAGCCAGGCACAAATCAGAGTCTTATCACTTAGAAAAGTAATAGCACACCTCCCCTTAACAAGCTGCACAATTTGAGGCAGCACAATCAGTAAATATGAGCAGTACTGATAGTGATGCTTACCTTAGCAAACACCACAAATCTAAGCAAACAGTGCAATGCTTGGGTCATCAGCCCTTTCTACTCTCAGGACCCCTGTTTCACCCTAATTGCAATTCTTCTTGCTTATCCTATTGCAGGAGCCCATTACTTTAACACCACTGACATTGTAGTAAACACACATACACACATGTGCAGAATTTTGATCTGATCACAACCACATGCACTCAAACTTGGGTTTTTAGGGGGTGGGGGGGTTGGAGACAGAATTTATTGCAGTGGACTTGCGTGCGCGCACACACACACACACACACGCACACACCCCATAACTATTTTTAGAGGGGTTTAGAGGTGCAGTCGGGGGCAAGATGGGTGGTTGGGCAGGGAGGAGGATTAATACTTATTGCCGGGCAAGTCAGGGTCATTCTCTGCTTTACATTAACCTGCTGCCTCTGGCCAAACACACTCTATAATTACCACTTTTTATAACTTTCCAAACAAAACCCTGTTTCTAAGGTCTGGGGGGAAAAAAAAAAACTGATGTCAGGATTTGCTGCAGTTCTATTAAATCAACTGCTATAGACTATGACCAATGGTTTCACCAACTGTTATTGTTAAAACAATCATCTGTTATGAGGCTTTTCAATTGGGCCATACATCACTGTTTCCGTCCGGATATAGGCTAATAATGATAATAAAAACAGCAAATGACCATAAAACCACTGCAGCAATTTTCATTGCAGCAAAAAATTAGAGCAATCTGACAACATTTTGGGGATGTCCTTATTTGTAAAAACAGTAAAACAAATTTTTTTAATTTGTAAAAGTGCAGAAAGTTTCCTGTTTGGGTTCTGAAAGTGAAAAATACTTGCTCCCATGCTCTGCATTTTACCCATCCAAGTGAACACACAACAGTAAGTATTGAACACACACACACACACACCCAGAGCAGTGCTGTGACGCATATAGAGAGCTAGTGGGGTAATGAGAGTGGGTAATGAGAGTGGAAGAGAGCACTGTTCATTCACTCCCATTTTCTGCCGGTCCTGAGACTCGAACCTGCAACCTTCAGGTTACAAGTCCAACTCTTTAGACCACAACTGTTATGGTTAGGTTATTGTCGCAATGTGTATTGTACAATCCAAAATTGCTATAATAAATAAATAAAGTCTTTAATATATACACAGAATAACACAGAAAAAACAAACAAAAAAAAAACAGGGGCTTTCTGGGGTATATTCCAGAAAGCAAGATTAACTTACTGTCACATATACCTTGAACTCTCAGTTGATTAAACCAAACCTTGCTTATTCGAGGTATGCAGGTTCCAAAACTGTGGTCTGGAGTAAGTTCAATCAACCCGGAGTATGAAACTCAAGGTGATGATACACTGGGCAACTTTTTTAGCAATGTTGCTGAGCAATGTTGCTAGGGAATGTTGCCGTCAACCGGCAACCTGGTGAGACACAAGGCAACTAATTATAGGGCAATGGACAGTTGGCAGCAACTAATCAGAGAGGAGCTAATCTATTGCCAACCCAATAAATACTTTATTATTAAACACTTTTAACAATTAAACAATTTTCTTAATTTTTATTAAATATAAATGCCTTTCTGACCTGATCTGATGATTTGTGATGGGAAAAGGGAGAAGAGCAAGTATGGCAAAAGGCAGATTCAAACCCGGGTCGATCACATCAAAAGCTACTTTCACATGGTGTCCACAACTTTGGACATCTGTTGGTATTTAAATCATTAAATGAAGTAAATTTCCTGTTTTGGGTTGACACATGACAACTTACCAGCATAAAAAGATATAAGTTCACACTCCTTTTCTTGGCTCCACTGCCGCTAATAGGCCGTCATCTTGTTTGAATTTTTTCTGAAATCTCCAAGATGGTCACGTGATTGGCTGTTAGCATTCTGATTGGAGGATCTCAAAAAATTGCCCACGACCTATCTATCTATCCAGATAGAAAATTGTTGCTCACTCTCAATGAGAAAGTGCTCAAGCAAAATTGCCTGGCAACATTGCTCAAAAAGTTTCCCTGTGTACCATCACCTTCAAAGTTAACAGTGACCACACAAAGACATTCTCAACAAAGTGCCGAATCCATGAGTCACCATGGACACTAAGAAAAAGCTTGCCATATTCTGTGCCATGCCCATTTTCTCCATATTAGAATTTTTCTGTCTAACACTTACAGTTCTGTGATTGGTGGTCCAGCTGTGAAATTACAGAGGGCCAAGCAATAGCAAGTCAATGAGAGACTAATTTCAAATGGCAGGAAAATTGACCAGTTATATCATCCCTTTACATGGTAGGGTTTCACCCACTGTGGGGAACACGATCGGGGAAAAATAAATAAAAAAATAAAAAAATAAATTAATTAATTAATAAATAAAATAGTCAGCAGAACATCGTTGCTAATATATTATCCATACCGTTTTCAAGAGTTAATCGTCAAAAGAAAGAATTACACCAGAGCTTAATTTGGGGCAGAAAGCCAAAGCTTTAGAAAGTAATTAAAAGAGATACCCCGGATGACAACATCAACCAAGAAGCTAAAGCTTACTGCTGAAATTGTTTGGGTAAGTTATTTAAAATCTAATAGGTCACGTGCCAACTGATTTTATTCTGGCCACCACTGCCACTGTTTTAATACATTTTATACATATTAAGCTTTATTTAAAGAAAACATTCATTTTGCAGAATTACTAGTCAATCTGTAAATTTACCAATTGAGCGACCATTATACACATTTGCTGTAATTCTGCACAATAGTTCTTTTTTTTTTCCAAATCACAAGTTTTACGATCTGCTACTTTCATTTAATCAGCTGTTGTGCCATTCTCGCTGTTCACTGTCTGTGATGCGGAAGTGTCTGTCGCTAAGATGTCATGTCGGTTTACAAATTTTATTGGTTTTGTGTGTCAATTCGCACACTGATTACCGATTGGGTGATGAAGCAATTATTTGTTTTATTTTGGTGATAACTGTCAAATTCACTGTGCTGATTGCTTGTTGAATTTCTTGTCAAAGTTAATTTATGCAGTTCTATAGAAAAGGACACTGTAAGCTAGGCTGATTTTAGGCTCAGTTTATCTTTTCCCAACGAGTGAGGGGGGTGAGAGGGCCAAGTTTCAAGAGTCACAGTTTGCTACTGATATGTGGCATGAAAAAGTATGTGAACCCCTTGCAGAATCTGTGAAAATGAGAATTATTTTAATAAAATAAGACGGATAATAAAAAATGCATGTTATTTTTTGTTCAGCACTGTCCTGAGTAAGATATTTTACATAAAAATATGTTTGCATTTAGTTCACAAGACAAAACAATAGCTGAATTTATTAAAATAACCCCATTCATAAGTATGTGAACCACTGATTTTCAATACTGTGTGTGGATGATCTATGACTGTTTTTATGTTTTGTGATGGTTGTTCATGAGTCTCTTGTTTGTCCTGAGCAGTTAAACTGAGCTCTGTTCTTCAGAAAAATCCTTCAGGTCCTGCAGATTCATCAGTTTTCAGCTTTTTTTGCATATTTGAACCCTTTCGAGCTGTGGCTGTATTTTTGAGATTAATCTTTTCACACTGAGGACAATTGAGGGACTCAAACTCAACTATTAAAAAAGGTACAAACATTCACTGATGCTCCAGAAGGAAAGACGATGCATTAAGGGGGGTGAGGGGTGAAAACTTTTGAATTCAAATTGTACTTAATTTTTCTGCCGGAAACATGCAAGTATCTTCTGTTGGTTCCGAAGGGCAGTACTAAATGAAAAACAATAATATTTAAACAAAATAAGAAAAACTGTGACATCTTCATCCTGTTCAAAAGTTTTCACACCCCGACTCTTAAAGGAACACTCCACTTTTTTTGAAAATAGGCTCATTTTCCAACTCCCCTAGAGTTGATATTTACCATTTTCGAATCCATTCAGCCGATCTCCGGTTCTGGCGGTACCACTTTTAGCATAGCTTAGCATAGTTCATTGAATCTGATTAGACCGTTAGCATTGCACTTAAAAATGACCAAAGAATTTTGATATTTTTCCTATTTAAAACTTGACTCTTCTGTAGTTACATCGTGTACTAAGACCGGCGGAAAATGAAAAGTTGCGATTTTCTAGGCTGATATGGCTAGGAACTATACTCTCATTCCAGCATAATAATCAAGGAACTTTGCTGCCGTTCCATGGCTGCAGCAGGCGCAATGATATTTGAGTGCGACCTGGACGCAACAGTGAGTTATGTGATCATATGCTAATAAAATGACTGTGCCAGCTTGAGAACTTTATTATATCTATTTATTATATCTTATATCTATTTATTACATCTATTTAGTATGTGTTACGCATGCGCTGTAAGGAGATTGAAGCGTTTTTAGACGTTTCAGTGTGGATGAGCAACTTTTGGAAAACGCTTGAAAATGCTAGTGTGGATTAGGATTGTTTTTAAATGAAAACTCCATTTTCAAATGTCTCCGGATAAATGTAGACGTAGTCTCAGTTAGTCTTTTTCTGATCTTATCATTGTGTTTGCTGTTGTTCTGTTCCTTGTGTTTGTTTCTAGATATCCTGAAGTGTAATTGAGTTTACTTTGGTTAAAGAATACATTGCTTGCAAATAGATACAGCTTTTTAATTTTAAAAAGTTTGTTTGCAACCCCTGTATGACACTGTGTAGAATTATTACTCTCTCTTTCAAGGAGGTCTATATAATAGCTGGAGAAAGCTATTCGTTGGCATTCCCAATCATCTCTGTTGTTTGGCTGGTGCAGAACGTCCTGGTGTCATGAATCCTGTCAAGTTCCGGACTACAGTTCCCATCATCCTCTTTGCCAGTCATCATCAGCCACATACACCTGCAGCACATTACATGGACTATAAAACACTCACACACACACCACCTTGTTGCTAGGTCTTGTTTTCCCAAGTGTTGCATTTCCAAGCGTTACTTCCTGTCTGCCTGTCCTGTGTTACCGTTCCTGCCTGTTTCCTGTTTGTTGACCCGTTGCTGCCTGTCCTGACCATCGCCTGCACCTTGACTACGATTCTGCCTGTTCCTTGTTGTTCCCGTTTGCTCCCGTTTGACCCTGCCTGTATGACAACGCTCACTGTAAATAAAGCTGTGCATTTGGATCCCTACCTGAGTCCCGCCTTCGTTACAGAAGACCTAGCCATACCCAGGTCCAGCAAGCTTTGTGAGCGTTCCCGTCTCGGCAATATGAATCCATCTGCTCAGTTGATGTGTCTACGTCAAGGAGACAGAGCGTTAGAGGATTATGTCAAGGAGTTTATCGGACTGGCACAGTTAACGCGTTTTGATGAGGTATGTCTCATGATTTTTTTCCGAGGAGGACTGTCTCATCCGCTGTGTTCCGTCATGCCGTTTCACGATCCCAGGTGGTCGTTGGAGCAATATATTGTCCTCGCATTGCAGCTGAGTGGTTCTAGTTTTACCGTGGGTGTCGCGGAGGAACACGACACCACGTTGCATCACGTAATGGCTGCCGCTAAAGAGGACATTCACAAGATGGCGTCAACAACAACAACAACGCCAGTTCATACCCCCGCTGATCGCCCAGAGTCAAGTCACGTCTTCGCTGATCACCCAGAGCAATGTCACGCCTTCGTTGATCGCCCAGAGCAATGTCACGTCGCCGCTGATCGCCCAGAGCACTGTCACGCCTTCGCAGATCGCCCAGAGCAACGTCACGCCTTCGCAGATCGCCCAGAGCAACGTCACGCCTTCGCTGATCGCCCAGAGCAACGTCACGCCTTCGCAGATCGCCCAGAGCAACGTCACGCCTTCGCTGATCGCCCAGAGCAACGTCACGCCTTCGCTGATCGCCCAGAGCAACGTCACGCCTTTGCTGATCGCCCAGAGCAACGTCACGCCTTCGCTGATCGCCCAGAGCAACGTCACGCCTTCGCTGATCGCCCAGAGCAAAGTCACGCCTTCGCTGATCGCCCAGAGCAACGTCACGCCTTCGCTGATCGCCCAGAGCAACCTCACGCCTTCGCTGATCGCCCAGAGCAAAGTCACGTCGCCGCTGATCGCCCAGAGTCACGTCAGGTCTCTAGATCAGTCCGGGAGCGGAGAGGGTTGCGTTCCAGTGTGACCGATCCACCGTTGATTTCAGTCCGAGCAGCTGGCATCCCCAAGTCTCCGTCGGCCGCTTCGCTCTCAAGCCCGGTGACCACTTCGCTCTCCGCACTCAAGTCTCCGCCGGCCACTTCACTCTCAAGCCCGGTGGCCGCTTCGCTCTCAAGCCCGGTGGCCGCTTCACTCTCAAACCTGGTGGCCGCTTCGCACTCAAGCCAGCCGGCCGCTTCGCTCTCAAGCCCGCCGGCCGCTTCGCACTCAAGCCCGCCGGCCGCTTCGCACTCAAGCCCGCCGACCGCTTCGCACTCAAGCCCGCCGACCGCTTCGCACTCAAGCCCGCCGGCCGCTTCGCACTCAAGCCCGCCGGCCGCTTCGCACTCAAGCCCGTTGGCCGCTTCGCACTCAAGCCCGCCGGCCGCTTCGCTCTCAAGCCCGCCGGCCGCTTCGCTCTCAAGCCAGCCGGCCGCTTCGCTCTCAAGCCTGCCGGTTGCAACGCTCTCAAGCTCGCCGGTTTCAACGCTCTCAAGCTCGCCGGTTTCAACGCTCTCAAGCTCGCCGGTTTCAACGCTCTCAAGCTCGCCGGTTGCTATGGACTCTTGTTCGCCGATTGCAGTGGACTTAAGCACCCTGGACGCGATGGACGAAATGGCTGCTTTGCCAGTGCCCACGGGCAAGATGGCCGCCCCTGCGGTGCTCAAGGATGCAGGGGTTGTTCCAGCCATTGAGTCCGCTCCAGCCAGTGAGTCCGCTCCAGAGCCCACTCTCCTTGTTAGTCCTGCAATGGCCAAGAGGGCTGTTTTCACTTTTTATGTTCTGGCTGTCCTGCTTGCGTGGAGGATGCACTCGAGCGCAATTGACTTTGAAACTGTATGCCAGCCCGAGCTCGCTGCCGTCCCAGAGCAGTACGAGCCCGCTGCCGTCCCAGAGCTGCCCGCTCTCCCTGATACAGACACGGAGGTCGTCACCGAGCTGCCCGCTCTCCCTAATACGTCTGCCCTGCTGCCGGCGCCACCCGAACTCCTTGCCCACGAGCCCGTTACTGACCCCGCTGAAATCCCCAAGAACTTTTTGGGGGGGGGCAGTATACCTGAGGGTGGGGAGCTTGTGGGTGGGGACCTTGCCTGGACACTGCCGTTTTCAGACTTTGAACTACTAGGGCCATTTATGGACTCATTGTTGCGGCTGCCCAAGCCGCCTAACCTGCCGTGGCTGCCCAAGCCACCCGACCTGCCGTGGCTGCCCAAGCCACCCGACCTGCCGTGGCTGCCCAAGCCACCCGACTTGCCGTGGCTGCCCAAGCCACCCGACCTGCCGTGGCTGCCCAAGCCACCCGACCTGCCGTGGCTGCCCAAGCCGCCTGACCTGCCTTGGCTGCCCAGGCCATCTGACCCGCCGTGGCTGCCCGAGGCTCCTGACCAAGCGTTACTTCCTGTCTGCCTGTCCTGTGTTACCGTTCCTGCCTGTTTCCTGTTTGTTGACCCGTTGCTGCCTGTCCTGACCATCGCCTGCACCTTGACTACGATTCTGCCTGTTCCTTGTTGTTCCCGTTTGCTCCCGTTTGACCCTGCCTGTATGACAACGCTCACTGTAAATAAAGCTGTGCATTTGGATCCCTACCTGAGTCCCGCCTTCGTTACACCTGGAAGTATATGATTTGGAATCTGCCATCTTTGGCCAGTGGTGCTGAGTTCTGCTCAAAGCCATGTGACATGACAAATCATGTCTATTTAGATGATGAGCATACAGAGCAAAAATAATAAAAAAAAAAAAAAAAAAGAGAGAGAAGATTGTAGACGTGACTACTTTTTAAATGCTTGTCAATAGTGAGATCTTTGCTTTGTTTTTTTTTTTGTTTTTTTGTTTTTTTTCATCTAGATGAATATCAAAATGGAATCATCTGATAAATATTGACCCCTTCTGTTAGCTTAAATAGTGTAGCTTGAATAATGAGAAACAAAGCTACACTTCAAAGAATAACTTCTGTATCCAAAAGACATGTTGGAACCAAGGTACTTTGTAATACTTTAAGTGGAAAGCAAATAATCCCCCCACCTTGATTTTATAGGCTACTTTATGATTTCATGAGAATTGAAAGCAATTCTAGGAGGCCACTGATGGAAAAATGGACACAGCAACAACCACTCAAAATTATTCAGCACAACTGCACAGCAAGGTCCAAGGAAGAAAGGTTTCAAATGGAAAAACAGAAAAAAAAAAAAAAAAAAACATCTGAACCAAGCACTTTTTGGTACTTATTCCTCAGGGTCAAGCAGCCAGGTGGAAAATGGAAAAATAGCCCATCTACAATTCATCGAAATAGCTTTAAGTCTCATGTGAGGTCAGGGGTAAACAATCACCCTATGCATAGGTGCATATGCCATTTCATCTCCGTGTGTCCACTTGCAGCCTCCGTGTCAGGACGTGATTAACCAGTGGCCCAGAGCTCGTCCTGAGTGCCGCTATGCATGTATACGTATGTAACAGCAGAACTGTGCACATCATTTACTTTCATGAATAAGAGATGTCCTGGGGATCCACGAGTTTAAACATTTATGATGCTGCTGAATATCCAGTAAAGTGCGACTAACGTAGAAGTTTTAATTTCGGCCCTCCATGTAATAACTTGGGAGTGGTGTGTGGAAAGGCATTCAAACACTACCGTTTTATTACTAGAATGAATCTCACGATTGCCGCCTGACTCTTTGTGAGCTCCACACTCATGCAGGAAGATTAAATTTTCATTGACAGCTTTTCTTAACAAAATGCTCCTCAGACGAATCCATCAAAGTTTGATGTCCTCAGCGAGTGGTAGAGAAATGGTTGATGCCTGGATTATACCTTTCAGAGCAAAACTTAACTAGTAAAACAGAATAGCTAAATCCAAAGATTTCTTTTGTCTGCAGTTGAAAATACATAGCAGCATTAGATTTGAAACCAATAAACTATTGAAGGAGCTCCTGTTTGCTGATATGAAGCTCTAATTTTGCATATAAGAGCGCTACCCTTGTGAAAAAGAAGTGCGCTTAATTGTATCGAATGTGCACTTGTAGTTTAGCCTACCTGAAATCTTAAAAGTATATTTTTAGAACACTACTTGTAGATGAAATTAAAGACTTACTTAGAGAAGAGAGTTTACTTTTATGACTATTGCTGGATTCCATTTACCTTAGAGGAGGGATGTTGCAGCTGGGAATGACATCACACCTAATTGATCGTATTCCAGTACACAGGTCAGAAAACTTTAGATAGACGCGTCAAGACAAACCTTTGTTGTGCTTGCTTCTTTCAGATTACAAACACATAAAAAAGTGGTATTTCTCACAGATAATGCTGAAGTGTCATCTCCACAAACAGAGGTTGGATAGTAATGTGTGCACCACTGAGTTTATTGAGACAGAAGTGCTTCAGAACAGAAGTGCTAATAAACAGTATTTTACTACTGTTTCACTATGGTTGATACACTGAGTAGCCTTATTGCAATTTGAGGTTGGGAATGTTGCGCTTCCCCTGAGTTTCCCAAATCACAATTACGACTTGATGGGACGCTCCAGTTAAAAGTTTCTACTGGGAGCTAGGACTTTCCCTCTTCCAAGGACAAAAGGTACAAAAAGTACACTGTGTAAAAATATCAAATTAAAAGTGTTATATTTAATGTACATTTTAAATGTTTTAAAAATCACCATGAAGTCAATAATTACAATTCTTATTTTGAAATTTTTTACAGAAAGTTGTAAAAAAAAACTTTTTTTTTTTAATGCACTTTTTTTATTCATATGCCCTTTAAATCTTTCTCCATTTTAATCTTTAAAGGTATCCAATTAAGAACCTTTTTAGGGTGCGTTCACACTTGTGTTACGGTATGCTGGTAGAGAGATGAGGCAGATGCGGATTTCCACAATAATATAATGCTTTTAATGTAACAAAGGTAAGGAACGCCAACATACACAGTAAACAACATTCAGAACGGACAAGGAGTGAAGGGAGTGAGTGTCATATAAAGGGAGTGCTAACAATAGAGTCCAGGTGCAGGTGATCCGTGATGATAGGGAGATGACGAGGGAAGTGAGTGCAGGTGTGGAGAACAAGAGGATCTTGGGAAATGGAGTCTAGGGGAACACGGGATCTGTAACAGTACCTCCCCCTCCCGGTAGGCGCGTCCTCGCGCCGTAGATGTAACAACCGGGAGGGGGGCGGGCGCCCTGGAGACCTCAAACCGGAGCAGGGGGAGGAGTAGACTGGAGTGGAGGTCTCCAGGGCAGGCTCAAAAGCCATGGCGGGTCAGGAGCCGTGGGCAGCCATGGCGGGTCAGGGGCCGTGGGCAGCCATGGCGGGTCAGGGGCCGAGGGCAGCCATGAAGGGTCAGGGGCCGAAGGCAGCAATGCAGGGTCAGGAGCCGAAGCCTTGAAGCCGTCGAGCCCAGGCGGCGCTGAAGGATCGGCGGGAGATGGCGGAATCCACGGCTCCGCCGACCGAAGCGCAGCCGGGGCTCCAGAAGGCCGCAGTAGAAGACAGACGACATACAACAAAGTGAACACCGGGGGGAGTGAGGAGGCCAACTGGAACTGAGGGACGGAGGGACGGAGCAGAGACGGAGGAGTGCAGTCCAGAAGTGAGGGCAGGCCGACGAAGGAACAAGGTGTGAACGGGGGCAGGATGGAGATTGGTGAGACTAGTGGACTGATGGGCCATGGTGGAGACGAGGGAGGTTGGAGCCAGGGTGTAGGTAATCGCCCAGAGGTCCGAGGTGGAGATCTGGGCGAAGAGGCTTGAGGTGGAGGTACAGTGCTGAGACATATGGACGGAGGCGGGAGAGGGAGGCAGGGAGGGGAAACAGTCTTAGAGCTGGAGACTTTTATAATAAAGTTCATGATATGAGCAGCTAGCTCGGCGGCGGCGGCTGGAGCGGCAGGCTCGGCGGCGGCGGCTGGAGCTGAGGGCTCGGCGGCGGCGGCTGGAGCTGAGGGCTCGGCGGCGGCGGCTGGAGCTGAGGGCTCGGCGGCGGCGGCTGGAGCTGAGGGCTCGGCGGCGGCGGCTGGAGCTGAGGGCTCGGCGGCGGCGGCTGGAGCTGAGGGCTCGGCGGCGGCGGCTGGAGCTGAGGGCTCGGCGGCGGCGGCTGGAGCTGAGGGCTCGGCGGCGGCGGCTGGAGCTGAGGGCTCGGCGGCGGCGGCTGGAGCTGAGGGCTCGGCGGCGGAGGCTGGAGAACTTTGCTCGGCGGCGGAGGCTGGAGAACTTTGCTCGGCGGCGGAGGCTGGAGAACTTTGCTCGGCGGCGGAGACTGGGGTTGAGGGCCATTTCATCCCCTCAAATACAATTAAAATCCCCACAGGCACTGGAGCTGGCTCTGTGGGGACTGGAGCGGGCTCTGGAGATACTGGAGCGGGCTCTGGAGATACTGGAGCGGGCTCTGGAGATACTGGAGCGGGCTCTGGAGACACTGGAGCGGGCTCTGGAGACACTGGAGCGGGCTCTGGAGACACTGGAGCGGGCTCTGGAGACACTGGAGCGGGCTTTGGAGAAACTGGAGCGGGCTCAGTGAAGGCTGGAAAGGGCTCAGCGGCAGGTCTTTTCCTCCTCCTCCGCTTTCCGGACCCAGCAGGAGAGTGTGGGCCCAGCGTGGGGCAGGAAGGACGTTCACTGGAGGGGTAAGCGGAGGAATACGGAGGCTGACTAACTGGCCCAGCCGACCGTGTTTCTGGACGGACTGGAGACCAACACTCATCCACATAGAATTTGGAATTATTCAAAAACAAAATAAAATTGATAGTTTCACTTAAGGAGAGACGATAATCAGGTTCATGGAGACGGAGAGTGTTGTCATCCAGACCGTCCAAAAACAGGGCGATTAAATTAGCATCGGGCCAGTCAGTCAGATAAGCCAGCTCAACGAACTCCTCCACATACCTCTCCAGTGAACGACCAACCTGAAGAAGCCCGATGAGGCGATCGCCAGCAGAAAGGTGAGTGAGAGGCGTTGGAGGAGCGGTAGCCAGGGAGCCGGGGAGTGTCTCCATATTCCTTGAATGTGGAAATCCGGTCAGTTTAGGTCCGTTCTTCTGTTACGGTATGCTGGTAGAGAGATGAGGCAGATGCGGATTTCCACAATAATATAATGCTTTTAATGTAACAAAGGTAAGGAACGCCAACATACACAGTAAACAACATTCAGAACGGACAAGGAGTGAAGGGAGTGAGTGTCATATAAAGGGAGTGCTAACAATAGAGTCCAGGTGCAGGTGATCCGTGATGATAGGGAGATGACGAGGGAAGTGAGTGCAGGTGTGGAGAACAGGAGGATCTTGGGAAATGGAGTCTAGGGGAACACGGGATCTGTAACAACTTGTAGTTCGGTTCGTTTGGTCCATTTGGTCCGGACCAAAGAAGAAAAAAAAACATAGTCCTGGTCCGATTAGCGTTCAGATTGGCAATTTTATCACCGAACCAAAAGATACCGAACCTTCAGGCATAGGGATACATTCACAACGTGATTGGTCGGATTTTATAACGTATTGCCTATTTTGAGACGGAACTTACCGGACATCCAAAACAATGATGTTTTCTGAGGTAAATGCGCTCGTTGTGTACTGGTGCGTAGCCTGCATGTGATGGTATTTTGGCCAGCTGGGAACTCGTGAAGAGCTTATAAAATGTGCAAAGTAGTCAAAACAGCGGCGGGAATCCATCCGTCACACACACAAACGATCTGCTGTGTGGAGACGCGCGCCTGATGCCTGTGATGAGCAAACTTGCGTCTATGACGAGAAAAACCGACATCCGTGAGGATTCTGTCCATTTTAGGGTCTCGTCTTTCTGTTTTTGGTTCGGTTACATGTCTTTGGTCCTTGTTGCGTTCATATATCATTCGAACCGCACCAGAGTTCGTTTGGAAGCAGACCGAGACCCATCTTTTCAGTGGTCTCGGCCCGCTTGTTTGATGCACACCAGGGTTCGGATGGCAGCGTTCACATATGTTCAAATGAACCGCACTAACCGAGCAATCGCACCAGGGTTCGTTTTAATCGAACCAAACATGACAAGTGTGAACGGCACCCTTACAAGATGTAATAAGTCTCAGGTGTCCCCAAAATGTGTCTGTGAAGTTTCAGCTCAAAATACCCTATGGAGTTTTTACTGTAGACCATGTTTTAAAGGGGCGGTTCAATGCGATTTCACTTTTTTTTAACTTTAGTTAGTGTGTAATGTTGCTGTTTGAGCATAAACAGTATCTGCAAAGCTACAGCACTTAAAGTTCAATGCAAACTGAGATAATGGGTCTCATTCATTAAAACATTCATAAATATACGAGTAAATATGTGAGTGATTTGCGCGTAGAGACCAACTCTTCTCCTGATTCACAAATACTTCGTAAACGTCAGAAGTGATAGTGAAATGTGTGTGTGTGTTAATGAATTCCAATCAGTCGTAAATGGGACACGCGTGCACACTCATTCTCAATTACCATAAATCCCGCCCATTAAATCGGACTGACAACTATATGGGCATCATATTATGACACCAAACGAAGGATTTTGGCCATTTTATAGGAATCAATTTCCATAACAATTAAGGGGCCATTAGTTTGCCCAACCGTATTGAAATCAATTCATTATTTGATTAAAGTGCTCCGTTTGCAGATGCGATTACTGGCTCTCACAATAAAAGTAAAAAGAAAAAACGTATGTAATTACTATATATAATATTTTTTCAAAATGCTGTTTAAATATATACCTTATTAAGGTGAATTAAAATGCAGCCTTATTAATGAGCAAAACGTTCGGATGTTAAACGCACTATTTACACGTGGCTGGGAGCAGGTGTAGATTTCTTTCGTACCAACTAACATTTGAAAAAATGTGAACATTTTAATGAATCCGAAAATTTACGCCAGAACCACTTTACACACGATTTACACAAAAATTCGTTCTGCTCGTGTTTCATGAATGAGACCCATGGGCGTCGGAACCATTGTATGTGGGTGGGACAAGACCCACCCACTTTTTAAGACCAATGATACTGGACCCACTCACTTTTACCGTCTCTAATTCAGCATTTGTCTAATCCCCCTCAGGTGATGCTACTCCACAAACCACCAACAGAGCATAAAAAAGACCAAAAATAAAAATATTTTTTAAAACATTGCCGAGTAAAACGCTGTGTTTATATAGAAATAGATATATAACATACGCTATGTTATATATCTCTTTACGACCACAACAAACGGGACACTTTTCAGACATTTTATATATATATATATATAAAATTGCATAAAAAAATTGGAGGGAGGACCCACCCACATTTTTTTTTTTTGCTTCCGACGCCCATGAGAGACCCATTGTTTTTTAAAGTTATGGCAGTTTAATGCCTACAAAAACGGCCAGTTTGGACTACAACGAGCTTCTTCCCAGGTTGGTGACATCATAAACCCTGCAAAACACTCCCCCGGGAACACGCAACAAAGTGGGCGAGGCCATGTGGCGCAGCATGTGGAAGCGGAAGAGTTGTGTACACCAGATGCGAGCGGCACGACGCCTCAATAGATACTAGAACCCATTATAATCTGTGATATTTTCTACACTTGATGCGGTGCTGAAGACAGCTTTCACAATCTACACGAGTTCAATGCTGGATGGCTATTACTGAATGCACAAAGGCTATTAATGAAAGAAGCAGCTGTTTATGGCCCCAAATTGTAAGTACGTTTTATTGTTTGTACATGTCTTTTAAATGTATAGTTCTGTTGCTGTTTTTTGGTTTCATCAAGGACAAAGAGCAACTCGTTTTTGCTTTGCTAGACAGTTAACTGTATTATAGTGCATACTTCTCCAACAAACACCAACAAACTTCTATGTTCTTAGACAAACAGTTGTTCATGCTGTAAATTAAACAATACCTTTACAAAAATGCTACCACTCCAGTGCTTCCCACACATAGACTTTACTTGGCCGCCCACGTATAATAACGGCCGCCATATTTGGAGACACATTTTTGCTTTTATTATTTTTATCCTCTTATACTTTTATATCCGCGCAAGATAATGAAACCATCCGCGATCGATAAACTAGTCGTTTCATACCTGCTCGTTACGTGTGCGTCAGAACGGTTTGCTCCCACTAACATTCCCACAGGCGCTGCATTTTGCAAAGTCACTAGGCGGCGCTGTTGCGCGTTCTACAAGCTCGCGCAACAGCGCTTCAGTCTGCTTCAAAGTGATTCTCAATTAATGAAAAGCGCAGATTTATGCCAAGCGATTGCTAATGAACTCGTGTTGATGAATTATTGCAATGTCTACTTTATGGCCTTTATATAAAATATTTTAGACGATTGTAAGAATCTGAAGGATCAGCCTGCAATAGTACAGACATTTCAAAATAAGAGTCCCGTGTATTTCGGGCTTGTTTATAATGGACTATATGCACGGGTTACTTCCTGGTTGTAGTTAAGCCAGCTCGAGCACTTCCGGTGAACTGTTAGCTGTTCATTCTGTAGTCGTTGTACATCGACAGAAAACCATCTATGGTTGACTTTTTAATGTTGTATTTATATTTTAATGTAGTTATCACATTTACCTAATTTGCCAATAAACCAGTTTTATTGATTGCAATAAAGACGAAGCTACTGGGACTGTTTAAAAATGCCTTGTCTGTAATTAGACACGCACACACATTTTTTCCCAGCACTTCAAATGTTATTTTTAATGTGATGACCACAAACATTATTTGTTCATCCTTCTGAGATTGTCCCCATTGTAAAACCGAACGTTTAAAAATATAGGAAATTTAGCATTTGATAGAAAACACTTATCTAAAAATAAAAAAGACAGTAATTAGCATTTTAACCACCAGATGGCGGCAAAGTAGCATTTATTTGCGCACATATCAGCCATTTCCTCTAAACGTTTTTCACTTCGTTTTTGACTAAATATTAAACATTAAAAAAATAACTAGGTTTAAAATACATTTTGTCAATGTGAAGTATGAAATACTCACAAAATCTTATGAAAAACAATAACTTTATTGTGAATTACACAGAAAGCGAGCACCGTGCTCTCCCTTTGTAATCACAGCAGCTGTCAGTCAGTGCAGTGCAAGATCAATGATTTCAGCACACTTGTGAAAACACACATTTATTCAATTAATCTAACTAAAGTGCACAGTAAATATTTAATTTTTGAAGCTTTTTTTTCCACATAAAAGTGTGAAAACTAATGGTCGAATTGAATTTAGCCGAGGAGGAACATTGAGGTACGTCTTTATTTATTTATTTTTTATGCTGTCTTACGTTTGAATAACTAAATTAATGCTATGCTTGACTATTTAAGTGACTATATTCTGATTATAAACTAAGTATTACACTACTGATGCTCAACACACCAGCAAATTACATCTCACCGGAAGTTTTCGAGCTGGCTTATATTAATGCGGAAGTCCTAAGGAACGCTCTGTGCATATAGTCCATTAAAAGTCATACGCTAAGTTTTTTGGGCATTATTGGTATTTTGGTTAAACAAAAAATTGTATTTAATTTGATTTCCATTTAATTCATAGTAAATTATTGTAGTCTCCCCCACAGGAAGAAAAGACTAAGAACATAATTTGACACATATATTATTCATTTTATAAATTTTACTAGTAAAATCTGTGTCCCATTCACTGAGAGAGACACTATATGACAGTAAGGAGAACATAGGAAAAGATGAACCATTTAAATGCTGTAATTTTGCATAATTTACAATGCATAATAATGCATAATATTAGTATGTAATTAAATGTAATATGCTATTTAATTAAAATTTCAATAAATAAAAATACTGTTAAAAATCACACATTATTTGTTTGTCACATGTAGTAGACCATTTTCGTGCCGTGGGTAATAGGATTTTAGTAGGGAGGGATTGAATGGTTCCTTCATTTGTTATAAATAAGTAAATATTACATCTACAGTTAAATTATTATTTTTTAAATATAATGAATACATCAAGTTATGTAATACTAGGGCTGGGCGATATATCGCATGCGATTGTCACGCGCATTTAGTCAGTAAAGCCGGTTCCCTGATTGCCGCTAAATCGCCATCACCTGCCCAGCCCTGTGTAATACTAAAACTAATATATTTTTTAATTATTTTAATTATTTTTTTGTTTAGTCCACATCCAGCTATTAAAATCAAATAATAATTTATCAGACCTGTCAGTAAATTGGTTGACTTCAAGCAACATTTCACTTTGAAGTGTGTTGACTTTAAGTATCACTAGTATTCATAAAATCATGTGACTAAAGCTTAAGTTTATATTGAACTGAGTTCAGTGTGTATGCAGGGTCACAGCTGCTGTCTGTGAAATGTATGAATGTATTCTGGATTTCCTCTCTAGTGATCCTGAGCACTAGTGCAGAATCCATAGATAATCACATTCGATCATTTTTAACAGGAGCATACACGTGTGAAATTAAACACTCATATGTGTTGGTCTATTGGGATGCCATCTTATTAGTGTTTGATCGGCGTGAGATGGGTCCTGTGTCCTCAAGGGTGTGTGTGTGTGTGTGTGTGTGTGTGTGTAAATAATGCAGCTGGGTTATTTACATGCACACAGAGCTCAAACACACACACAGGTATGTATTTACATATTCATGAGGGAAGAGTATCCAATAAGCAGCATGTCACAGTAGATTAAGGAGAATGACCTTTACTCACCCTTAAAGGGAAACATCCAGAAAACTTGTGACTATACATTACAGGATTATATATTCCAAAATAAAGAAAAGAGTACAAGCACGTACAAAATGCTGAAACACCATAATCAGTTTTGAGCATGTGAATCCACACTGCTTAGTACTGCCATATTTCATTTTATGATTCAATTTTCTACAAATCTGTGATTTACATTTCTGTCGCTACAGAATGTGCAAACACAGCAGAGTTAGGAAGATTAGAGGTGATAAACCAACACAACAATCCCAATCTGCTAATTCTATGTAAACAAAAGAAAATATGGAAATGGTTTTATGTAAATATTTTTCCTCTCGATGGACAAATACTCTCCATTACACAAGATCAGCATCTCTCGTCTGCTTTTTTAAAGGGGAAAACTGGACTTGTCTGGCTATTTATGAAAGAAAAGATCTCTTTAATTTACAAATTAAAGCTTTCTCCCGAGTGACTGCAAAAATGGTTTGTCGTGATTATGACATCACAGTCATGGGAATATTAAAATCCCCATGAATGGTCTTAATATCCTATTGAAACAGGAAGCTAGGGCAGGATATATAAAAGGAACGGAAGCATTTTGAAAACATTTGTTAGTCACTGGGGATGCGGAAGAGTTTGAGCTCTTCATCTTTGCTGTGGTTCCTTTGGGCTTTCAGATCAATATGTAATTCCTGTTTAGAATGAGGAGTCAGGACAGAGCAGGGAAAACGGGGTGGATGTCTTTGCGTTTCGAAGCTCCCGGGAGACTTTTTGCTTTGTGTCTTGACATTTGTCTCCTCTACATCAGATCTGGAGACGCCAGGCGACTGAATTCACCAGGATGGTGATACAGAGGAGACGATGGATCGATCACTCTTTTTGTCTCCCTGATGTGCCGTCTTTCATCAGCTCTCTACTCCCTGCAATCAGTCCCTCCCTAAATTTGTGTGTGTCTCTGTCTGAGGGCCTGTCAAGAGTCAGGTAAAAGAGCAGATCGCAGAGCTGAGCAGACAGACAGACTGGCGGGTGACATGCAGACACTGCAGAGAAGAACAAAAAAAAAAACAAAAAAAAAAACAATCATTGATCTAATTACCCTCTAATGAAGGTGGAAGAGAGGAGGGGTGAAGATACCCCCTGCTTCTTCTACTATTGACATCTTGCTCTCTTAGAAACACACACACACACACACACACACACAGAGAGAGAGAGCTCATTTTAAAGTGCCTCTATTATTCTATTTTAAAGGTTCCTAATTTTGTTTCAGGTCTGAAATGGTTTGTTTCAGAGTCTGAGGGTACGTTCATACTTGTCATGTTTGGTTCGATTAAAACGAACCCTGGTGCGTTTGCTCGGTTAGTGCGGTTCATTTGAACATATGTGAACGCTGCCATCCAAACCCTGGTGCGCACCAAACAAGCGGACCAAGACCGCTGAAAAGATGGGTCTCAGTCCGCTTCCAAACGAACTCTGGTCCAAAATACCATCACATACAGGCTACGCGCCGCTACGCACACACAACGAGCGCATTTACCTCAGAAAACAGCATTGTTTTGGATGTTCGGTAAGTTCCGTCTCAAAATAGGCAATACGTCATAAAATCCGACCAATCATATTGTGAATGTATCCCTATGCCTTAAGGTTCGGTATCTTTTGGTTCGGTGATAAAATTGCCAATGTGAACGCTAACCGGACTAAATGCTTTTTTTTCTTCTTTGGTCCGCACCAAATGATCCAAACAAACCGAACTACAAGTGTGAACGCACGCTGAGAGTCTGAAATGGCTTGTTTGAAGATTCGGGGTGTTTTCACATTAGCACTTTTGGTGCGCACCCGAGTTCGATTGACGTCAGAGTTCGGTACGTTTGGATGATGTGAACATGGTCTTCTGAACTCGAGTGCTCACCCGCGAACAGTACCCGAGTCCACTTAAAAAGGGTGGTCTGGGGTGCGGTTCAAGTGAACTTCGGTACGGTTCGCTTCTGATATGAATGCAAACGTACCAAATTGCAGAAGTGAACTGCTATTAATGCTGTATAATTTGATAAAAATGAGTGTTTGTGTGTGTATTTCACTCACTGTCCCGATGAGCGTGACTGACGTGTTGCAAGCAGAGAGCTATAGCGTAGCTTTTCTCATTTCTGCTCGCCTTCAGCATTCTACATTTGCGGCAGGAACAAGAGCCGTTATGAACAAAACCAACGGTTCAAAAACAAAAATATAAAAGTGAGGAGAGCAACGTTATGCATTTTGCCGCCATCGTTACTAAGCAACGTAATAAACAGCTTCTGGTTTGATGACGCAAACGAACCACGGGTCGGACCCAAATAATATAATGTGAACACAGTCCAGTGGGCGCAGAGGGAGGGGGGAGCAATCGAACTCGGGTTCGGTCCAGGCAATCGAACCAAGTGTGAAAGCACCCTCGGTTTCTTTAAACCCCTCCTTTCCCATGAGCCTACTCTGTTCTGATTGGTCAGATGGCCCAGTCTGCTGCGATTGTTCTACCTCTACCATTTCGTGTCGGAAATGAAATGACAAATACCATATCTGAATCTCAACTTCGGGGGCTTCCTCTATTCTCTTCAATTGTACATCCTATTATGATACTGATAGTGCTCCATTCTGTTCTAATGATAAACACTCCGAGAAAGAACTCTTTGTATTACTCTTATGTGAGCAAAGTGGTCCCACAGCTAAATAGTAAACACTTACCCAAACAATAGTGGTACATACGTTAACAGGTCACAAACAAATACAAGATCATTGTAATATGTAATGAAAACATATGGTTTAGTCATCGAATCTCAACAGTATGTTCTTCTTTCAATTTAGTACTTTTAACATTCAGTTCATTCAATAGTAAACAATTCAAGATTCATGTTTCAAATCACCTTTGTTGCTGAAATAATTACAGTTACACAGGCTACAGATGCCACATTACCTAAATTACATAATTGACATAAAATCCATAATGTTTGTAATAGTATCTATTCAGTGTGTTATCAAAAGGTGTAAAGTATGACACAGTCATGGTGTTCTGTGCTAGAACAGAGTTTGCTGCCAATACAGTAAATTATCGGTAACGCTTTAGATTACAGCCCGGAAAGTACTGCGTAATTATAATGAATTTACAGCATAACTTTCAATAATTATAGTGTAACTATACAGTAAGTATGTGTAAGTATAGGGGAACAATATGTGAAGTATTGGGAATAAAGGGGTAACAACCAGGAAAATAACAAATTATTTATACTGTAAATATTTTATATCTAAAGGGGTACTTATGACATATAACTAAGGGGTAAGTATGACATTACGGGCCGTAAATTAAAGCCGTGCTTGTTACCCTCTTATTTCGTGTAGTTACAGGGTAAGTAATTAATAAAATGCAAACAATCTGATATCACTGACTCCGAAACCTTTATTTGAAAAACAACTTTATTAAAAACAGGTCTAACACTTATTATTAATATTTTTAAATCAACTTTTCATTTCAAATTCTAAAGTCCTGACATAAACTAACACATTTTGTCCGTTTTTTGGTTGTTGTTGTTTCTCGCTTGGCTTCCACCTGCTGTTGTTTCTCAGCTGATGAATCTTAAGAAGGAATCTCATTGCTGTTCTGTATTATAAGAAAATACAGTACACCCCGAAATTTTCTCATGGTTTAGGCTATTCATCTTTTCGCTTCCGACCAACTGTCACCAGCGCCTACATGAGAGTCGACTTCGCGTTCGATGAAGCACATTGAAATGAGCAACGTGAAGCTTTCAAGATTCGTGTGAAACTCGCGCGAGAACTGCCGTCTCTGTTATTCTGTCTTGTTTGTTTCTCATTCTCATTATCTGCTATTCTGTGTATTTTGTTGTGAGCATTACTAAAAAATAATAATAAAAAAAACCTGACGGCATCCAACATCTGCGTGAGTTTCTCGGCATGCCTACGTCACGCTTCAAGTTACGTCAAGCATGAACTCTCAACCCTCGCATGCACGCGCAAGGAGACAGCTGGTCGAAAGTTTTAAAAATATTCAAATATTTGATATTTTTCTTACAAATACGTATCTTTCACTTCAGAAGACATCGATTCATCCATTAGGGTCGTATTACTGTAGTTATTGCTGTTTGTGCTGTTTGATGCTTCGACTTTTAGGAACACGTGAGCTTGCATTATAAAGCGTTCCCAGATGATTTATTTTTTTCCTAAAATCCTTTTTGTGTTCATCTTAAGAAGGAAAGTCGTATACATCTCAGATGGCATGAGGGTAAATGATGAGCACATTTCCGGGTGTTCTGTATTTTTTAAATACAGAATAGCAAATGGGATTCCCTCTTAAGATTCATCAGTGGAAAGAAAGAAAAAGAGGAACAAGAGGAGGAGGAAGCCAAGCAAGAGAAACAAATAAGAAGTGTTTTAACTTTAAATCTTTTTTGAAATAAGTTGTTTTTCAAATAAAGTTTTCCAAGTGATATGACTGTTTGCGTTTTTATTTATTTATTTATTTATTTATTTTTATTAATTACTTACCATGTAACTACATGAAACAAGAGTGTAACAAGCTCCACTTTAATTTACGGCCCGTAATGTCATATTTACCCCTTAGTTATGTCATACGTACCCCTTAGTTATAAAATATTAAAAGTATGAATAATTTGTTATTTTTCCTGGTTGTTACCCCTTTATTCCCAATACTTCACATATTGTTCCCCTATACTTACACATACTTACTGTATAGTTACACTATAATTATTGAAAGTTATGCTGTAAATTTGTTGTAATTACGCAGTACTTTCCGGGCTGTAATCTAAAGTGTTACCAAATTATCTCACTGTACCATATGACTGAATCTATAGTTGATCTTTACAGATGAAGGGTGAGTTACAGTAATCATAGTAATCTGTTTACAGTATTGCATGGCATACTATATTATAAAACGATGACATTCGTCTCCCTTCTTCTGATTCATCTCTGATCAATCTGAAGTTATACAGTCAATGACTGTTTCTTTTCCCTTACTCTGTCCTGCTGTGTTCACAAATTTCAAATCCTTCTGTACTTGTATCTCTCTCTCTCTCTCTCTCTCTCTGTCAATAAAATTCAGACTTACGCGCCCTCCAGAAACCTGCGTTCTGCAAGTGAATGGCGCCTTGTGGTGCTATCACATAGGGGCACAAAATCACTCTCACGGACCTTCTCCGGGACTGTTCCTGGCTGGTGGAATGACCTACCACGCTCTATCCGATTTTCAAAAAAATGCTAAAGACGTATCTTTTTCGTCAGCACTTGACCCAGTAGTAGTAGTAGCACTTACCTTGACTAATATTCTTCTCCTATCTGTGTATTTATTAAAAAAAAAAAAAAAAAAAAAAATTCGCTATGAGCACTTTAATGACATAACTGTAACTTCACTCAGCACTTACATACTGTTGTTCTCATGTTGATTTGATTGATTCTACTACTCTCATTTGTAAGTCGCTTTGGATAAAAGCGTCTGCTAAATGACTAAATGTAAATGTAATGTAAATGTCTCTCCCTCTCACACACACACACACACACACACACACACACACACACACACACACACACACACACACACACACACACACACACACACACACACACACACACGTTGGTTGTTTTAGATTTTCAAAAAAGTTAATTCTGTATGATTTATAAGGTGTTTTCAAAAAAAAAAAAAAGTCCAAATAAGGTCAAAAATTACCATCCTTGTTGGGACATTTTCTTCACAACGCAGTGTTTACCAGGACCACACAAACTTTGAAAATTGTGGTCATCATCTAAGATAAATTGCTTATAATTCATTACATTTGGTTATCCATATCAGAAATTGAAAATAAGTTTTATAGAAACTATGCCTATAGAATCTGTATCTATAGAAATTTATAGGTATAACAAATGATCCACTAACCATTAAGATCAGTTGGATTAAATAATAGACAAATGTATTAAACTGAACGAAAGGGAAATGAGAAACAAAAGTTTGATAGTAATAGCATTATGAAAGGCAGTTACTGTGAATTAAACATTTATATAGAAGAAACACTTATTTTGTGTTGTGAAACGGATACTTGGTGATTTTGTGCATTGTACTAACACAGTTAAAAATATGCTGAAATGTTTGAAAAAAGTGCACTTTTGATGATCTGTTGTGATATTAGTACTAAGATTTTTGGAAAGGTAACCAATTGCTTGTGAAAATTGCACCAAAGCAATTAAAAAAAAAAAACTGTAAAAGCAAAACTAACTGTGACTGGTCACCATTCAGACAGTCTCTAACTGGGTAGTTCTTGGCCAGAATAAGCTGCAAAGTTGACCAGACTTTAGGCTGACAGTGAAAAGAGAATATTATATTACTACACTTGTAGATGTTTCAAATCATGGTTGTGTTCAGAGGGCAGTCTTAGAGAGTCAGACTGGTAACTTGAAGGTTGCTGGTTTGATTCTCAATACAGACAGGAAATGACTGAAGTGCCCTTGAGCGACCCCCACTCCCCAGGCGCCACAGCAAAATGGCTGCCCAATGCTCCGGGTGTGTGTGTCCATGATTTGCAGTGTGTGTGTTCACTACTCCTAATGTGTGTGCACTAACTTGGATGGGTTGCAGAGGACAAATTCTGAGTATCGGTTACCATACTTGGCTTTCACGTGTCACTTTCACTTTGTTATTGACCAATCAGCATTCACGATGAGAACCTCTGTTTTCTTAATCTAAATGCTGTCACACACATATACGGTAATCTCATGTATGTGTGCATGAGCAGGCCAATTAAAAAAAAAAAAAAAAAATCTGTCACAATGCTTTTGCTGCATGAGTGTGTAATTTTGATAAACCGAGTTTGTTGACAGCTGTGAGAGAATGTTAATGACTATACTCGGCTGACGTCAGTGCTAATGTCTCTGCTGGCCAGATAAGACTCCGATTGCCATACCTGCTAATTAAAAACAACGTGCACACATAGAGATGAGTGCCACAAAAACTAACTTCATAATTGTATCCTCTCTCATTAATATCAGAGTGTTAACAGCGGGCTTGTCAATCATTCAGGCCTAGCGCTAATGCTAACTCGTCCTGCTAATGACTTGTACTCAATGTAAATGGGAAAATAAGGCACATTAACAAACAAGAGGAATAAACAGAATGCTGTGTTTTGTAGGACTGTAAAGATAGATGTTTTCTAAGTGGATAAACTGAACAAACAAGATATTTAAAAATAGATTCAAATTCAGAATGTAACCCCTGCCTAAGGGTACGTTGACACGACAACGATATGGTTAAAACGGAGAAGTTTTTCCTTTGAGTTTTCCATGTACAGATGATACCATTGTCAAAACGATCCCCATTCATACGAATATGTGAAAATGACTAAAAATGTTGTATTCTGCTGGCAGGCTATTAGATGGTGATGAAACACCATAGACTGAACATGTAATACGCATGTGCATGATGTCACAGATTCGTGTTTTTGTTGTTTACATGGAGACCATTTTCAAAAACTTGCACTTTGAAACCTGTTTTCAAAAGTTTGCATTTTCAGGCCACCAAAACGCCATTGTCGTGTAAATGAACGGCCAAAATGCATAAAAGGTTTTCTGTTTTTAGTTGAAAACGGTGTCGTGTTTTCGGTCCCTGAGACAGTGAATTACCTAATTACTGCCCCATTACCACCCTCAGAGGCTACTGTTAGGTCACACTTAAGTGGCCCATTATTAAATTAAAGGTGAACCCTAGAACCAGTTTTTACAAGATGTAATATAAGTCTAAGGTGTCCCCTGAATGTGTCTGTGAAGTTTCAGCTCAAAATACCCCATAGATTTTTTTAAAGTAATTTTTTTAACTGCCTATTTTGGGGCATCATTAACTATGCACCGATTCAGGCTGCGGCCCCTTTAATTTGCTCGCTCCCTGCCCCCCGAGCTCTCGACTATAATACAGTGCATTTACAAAATTCACACAGCTAATATAACCCTCAAATGGATCTTTACAAGATGCATCATCATGCATACTGCATGCATGCATCGGATCATGTTAGTATAGTATTTATTTGGATGTTTACATTAGATTCTGAATGAGTTTGATAGTGCTCCATGGCTAACGGGCTAACATTACACACTGTTGGAGAGATTTATAAAGAATGAAGTTGTGTTTATGCATTATACAGACTGCAAGTGTTTAAAAATGAAAATAGCGATGGCTCTCTTGTTTCTGTGAATACAGTAAGAAACAATGGTAACTTTAACCACATTTAACAGTACATTAGCAACATGCTAACGAAACATTTAGAAAGACAATTCACAAATATCACAAAAAAAATGTAATCATGGATCATGTCAGTTATTATTGCTCCATCTGCCATTTTTCGCTATTGTTCTTGCTTGATTCAGCTGTGCACATCTATCTATCTATCTATCTATCTATCTATCTATCTATCTATCTATCTATCTATCTATCTATCTATCTATCTATCTATCTATCTATCTATCTATCTATCTATCTATCTATCTATCTATCTATCTATCTATCTATCTATCTATCTAATCTATCTATTTTTTTTTTTTGCCAGAAATAATTATGTGTTGAAAATGTGTTATGTGTTGCACATAATACATTTCCTTTGAAAGTACTGCAATCAGAAAATCCAGAAAAGAAGCCTTACTCAGCTAGTTCTGAAACTCACTAAATCTGTTTAAAACGCACACAAGTCTCCTGATGAATCTAGCATAAACATCACTCAGACCATCAAATGAACACATTGGAAAAATGAAGCCAATAGAAAAACCTAATTAAAATGCTCCAGGACCATGAAAAGGGAATATGAATCAGCAGACCGTTTCATTAGCGTCAGACAAAGACAAATTACAGCAAAATACATTCTGAGAAAACCATCCACAGAAAAACACCTGCAGAAAATCAACAGAGTGATAAGATCTGTGTGTGTGTGTGTGTGTTGTACAGCAAACTGTATGTTAACAAATCTTTTTATATTTTGACATTATATATATTTACATACTGTTTTTATCCTGGTACACATTGTGAATACTCTGTGCATAGTTCAGGATGCCACTGTGTACATACATACAATGTATTTATATGCAGTTTGTATGAATTTATCATGAGCGTGTTTTTTTTTCAAACTTTTCAAAATGAATTAGGATAGGAAAATGCTTTCAAAAAAAAAAAAAAAAAAAAACAGTAGTGTGAAAGTAAAGCGAATTGAGACCCTAAATCATTAATAGATTCAGATTCACTTACAATACAGTGTGAATGCAAAGAGAACTGGGTTCTTTTTCACTATTTTCCATTTTAGTAAAATGTAATAAAACATTACAGTTAATTACAGTACAGTTATCAAGATTTTATTAATTGTACATTTGTTCATGTCCACACAGCAAGATATTTTTAAATACTTGATTTGAAAGAAAAAAATAAAGTTGGTAAATAACTTATTTGCCCACCAGCCACAAAGTTAATTTCTTTCATGCATTTGTGGAGGTGTATTTTGATAGATAAAAACAGACAGTAGAGTCTGTCTGGTCGCTGTACCCTTCCTTCCTGGGAAGATTAAAGCTATAGACAGTGACATTCAGAACGAGATCTGCCCTCACGCAAGCCATGGCCTACTTCAGTGATGGAGCAAAACGTAGCCTTTTCTCCTCTAGAAAAAGATCTGACATTTAACTATCATTTTCATTTTTTTTCTGCTGACAGAGAGGGCTCAGAAAATGCCAGGCTCAACAATGGCCCCCCCTCTGTAGGTGGGATTTAGTCTTCCGTGAGGTCAGCTCACATGGAGAGGAGGTCAGGGCGGATCGTACCACTGTCTTTGATGGGGATGATGTCTTCTTTGAAGTTTTATCAAAGACATCATGACTTTAACCACTTTTGTGGTAACAATAGAACAATAGCAAGGCCGGACTCTTATCTGTATGCATGCTGTGATGCACAGAGAGAACACAGCGGTGTCAACAGAGCATGTTACACAAAGGCCTCTAAATAAATACAACATAAAACACAAAGGAAAACAAGGTCTCTTTTATCTGTTCATTCCTTATTGTCTGTGACGGTCGTTCCTCTCCAATTACTGCTGATTTATGTATAGAAGCAAGTGATTTCATTATCTTTATGAGGTTGTTTAAATGAGGACACTTGCACACATTCAGAGCCAGCTATCTTTAGTGGGGCTTCAATAGACCCAAACTCCTATTTAAACCATTTAAACCAGTGATTTCTAAGCAGTCAGACTCTGGGCTGAAATTCCTTTATTTTAACAATTTAGTTTTAATGCTGCATTCCAGGCAGGTTTTTGAGCCCATAAGTCACGACTTCAAATCATGACTCACGACTTTGTAGCATTCCACTAAAGTAACGCCAAACTGCGTAAAAGTGTAAACAAACCAACATGGCGGACCGTACAGGGCTTATGCTCATTACTAATTATTTCTATCGCCAAAGGTGCTTACACCTTGCTTATCTGAGGGAAACAGAGGAGGAAAACAGCACATAAGGCAAGAGAAGTTATACCTTTTATTTTACATTATTTTATCACGCACTTGCATAAACACTGCATCCGTAGGGGCTGCCATTGTTGTTTCGCGGGCTATGTGACGTCAAAACCCTTAACTGGGAGTATCGCTGTAGTACGAGTTCACGGGTGGGAAGTCACGGCTTTGACCGCTGTTCCAGTTCACTTTCATGGGTAGAAGGTTGGAAAAACACGGGTTACGGGTTGCCTGTAACGCGTCATACAACACACAGGGCCCTATTTTAACGATCTAAACGCAAAGTGTAAAGCGCACTGCGCAGGTGCACTCAGGGCGTGTCCAAATCCACTTTTGCTATTTTAACGACGGAAAAACGGTCCGTGCGCCAGGGCGCATTTTTGAAATGGGTTGTCCCTATTCTCTTAATGAGTAACGTTCAATAAACCAATCAGAGTGTCATCTCCCATTCCCTTTAAGAGCGAGATGCGCTCGCGCCATGGCGGATTGCTATTTACATGGCGGAATTTGTTGGCGGAAAAGCTGAACGCTTTTCAAGGGAAGAAACCGATCTGCTCATGCGCGAAGTTAAAGCAGGCTTGCAAATACAAATAGCTCCGCGCGATGAGTCAGTTAATATATATATATATATATATGTGTGTGTATTGGCATGATTGTTCAATTAATTAGCCAATTTCGCGCCCAGAGGCGCAGTTTCTACCAACGCGCTCTAACAAAAAAATATTGCGCCATTGACTTTAGACTTTAGACCAGGTTTGAGTTGGTCTATGGCGCAGTCTGTATTATAGGGCCCACAGTGTTATCCAAAAGTTTGGAAACACCTACAGACAAATTTGGGTTTTGGACAATCAAGCAGTACTTGATTACAATTGAATCTGTAGTGTGTTATTTGATATTACTGTCGTGTTCAAAAGATTATACATACCCCTTGCAGAATTTGCAAAATGTCAATTATTTTAACAAAATAAGAGGGATCATACAAATGCATGTTTTCTTTTAAATTATTACTGTCCTGAATAGTATATTTTACATAAAATATAGTATAGTAAAGTCCACACAACAACAACAAAAAAAGTCGTAATCTTTTGTTTCGAATCAGTGGTTTGGCTCATGTAAACGAAGCCTCATTTACTGAAATCACATGACTTTGACGCTCCGAACCACTGATTCGAAACAAAAGATTCATAAAGATTCGAAGCACTGTTTTAAAATCACCCATCAATATTGTTGAAAAGTCATTATTTAGTTTTTTTTGACACACAAAAAGTATTCTTGTCGCTTATAATATAAGGTTTACCCACTGTACTCACATGAACTGTTTTAAATATGTCTTGAATCTTGAGAGTTTCAGAGGCCTCACTGATCCATCGTATTTCATCAAAAATGTCTTAGTTTGTGTTCCGAAGATGAACGAACGTCTTACGGGTGTAGAACAACACAAGGGTGAGTAATAAATTACATTATTTAAATTTTTGGGTGAACTAACCCTTTAACATACTAAACCAATCTTTAATCTTCACGTGGTTCAACTCATTTAATTTTGTTTTCACCTCCTCACTTTAACTTCATCTTCCATCTATTTGTCCTCTGCCTTATGGTGCGTTTACACCGGACGCGAATGAAGCGGTAAGCGCGAGTGATTTACATGCTAAGTCAATGCAAAGACGTGAATTGACATCCTGCGGCGCGATTCACGCGAATGAAGCGGCGCGAATTGAGCGATTTGCGCAAATGACGCAAATCGCGCAAGGTGAAAAATTTGAACTTTGGCGAATTTCCACGCCTCGTTAACCAATCAGGAGCTTGCTCTAGTAGTGACGTGACGTAGCAAGCTGAGGCAGAAATTCGAAACAACAATGGAGGACAAAATCATCGTCACTATAAATCTTCATACATTTATAGAAACAGAAATAAAAAGGATCGTGTTGAAAGAAAGTGAGTGAGGAGGTCGGACAATCTGATAAGTTGTAAAAAACGGTCTTTACTCAATTTGAGCTATACATATATATATATATATATATATATATACACATATTAAGACTACAAGCCAACTTAAGACGACCAATTGAGCTTATTCGCTGTAATTTACAATTATTTCCCCACTGACAAGTTGTGTTTATTCAGAGGAAGTGTGCAGAAAGCAGTGGGAGAGTCTGGGACACATAAAGGAGCCGGAGAGCCTCTCTCATGACGCGAATTCGTGTCTGTTGTGAAGGGATTTTCACGCGCAAATGAAGCGAGTAAACTCAAAATGTTCAAGCGTCCAACTATGCGCGAATAGCACGATTTATTCACGCAAGTCGCGTCTGGTGTGAACGCAGCATCACTCAGACAACCATACTGTTAGTAAACATACAGTATTGATAATTTGTCTTCACACTTTAGTTTTTTTTTTTTTTTTTTTTTAATCTAGCATCTTGGTTATATTTACATAATAAATAAATGTCTAATAGAATAGCTTTCTCAATTACAACACACTAACAACCACCACTAGCACTGTTAGATTTAGTATTAGCTAAAAATGACTCACACCTTAGCTAAAAATGACTCACATAACAATGTGGGTAGCAACCACCCACAAAACCCTATTTAGGATTGAGCATGTAATACTTGCCCTCTCACTTTATCTTGAGAAAATGTAAAAGACTTGCTCAGTAATTTAGCAAAATAAATAAAAACAATCTGTTTTTATTTCCTTGCAGCAAAGTTTGTAGGCTTTATGCTTGTTGTTTATGAAATAAAGATGTCTATATCTGTGTAGCATCTTGCAATAAAATCTGTCCAGTCGCTGTGTGTTACATTTACGAATTAGCATAGGTCATTTGATATAGGCTTTATTTAATTTCCAGAGCTTGCCCCTGTAGAATTGTGAACAAAACAAAGATGTTCACTTAGAAGCATTAAAAGGAAGCAAAAATGTTTACATTGCAAATGAAACATAAAAGCTCTTAAAATAGATAATCACAAGTGGGTAAAATAATTGCAATCATTGCCGCTCTGTTCGCTCTTTTGTTCGGAGCTGGACAATGCAGGCTCATTATATAAGTAATAGCTAGATTAAAAGCAGCTAGTCCTGCTTAAAGTATCCTGTTAATTTGTGACCAGAACAGACACACTCAGTATTGTGAGGATACCCATCAAGGTTATTAATAACATTAATTTAACACCAGAAAGTACTTGATTGTGCTTGGAGTGTTGAGCACCAAATGTAAAGTGTGATTCAACAAACAACCTAATTGATAGGTTTAACAATAAAACCACACTTTTGCTAGAGTAAAGCTGCAGTCCGTATTGTTTTTTTTTTTTTTTTTTTTTGGGGTTAAAAATGATCCAAAATCAATTTTTGAGCAAGCAAAACAGCAGGTTTTCAAAACTATCTCCTTACCTTAGTCCAATTCACAATGGTAAGCTTGTAATAATGTTTTCTAATTTGAGTGGTACTGGTAGGTTTCGGCAGGAAATTCAGTCATACAGCCGTTCATCTTTGCGTCATTACGTCACATCTGTTTACATAAAGAAGCAGTCCCAGATAGTATATCATGTGAGGATGCTGCTGGTAACGGATCATTTATAGCCTTTTCTCACATCAGCTGCAATAGTTAAACTTATTTTGATGGCATTTTGATGGCAGATTATATGGACAAATGGACATTTAGAGATTATACTACATAAATTTGAAATCTACAGGTAACGCTAATACACACTAAATACACATAGACAAGCAATGTTGATGTTGTTAACATTAACAATTTGAGAACAAATTATAACAATAATAATAATTTGCATGGTTTGACGTGATCCGAGCTAAACGATCGTTAGATTTAATCACCATTGGTAGTGCAATTCATTGTAATGCTGTTTTCCACAGTTGGTCAGAACAAAAGTGGCAGACATGTTACTTACCTGTTCAGATGACATTTTCCAGTGAAAATTCTTATTTTGGTCATACTTCCAAGACGCAGAATCTGTGATTCTGAAGTACAGTATCCACACCGGTGCAGTGACTGACAGCAAACATTATATTCATCCGTGCTGATGCACAAGATGATAATTCTGCAAATAACTGCTATTGTATTGTATTGTATATCTTTATTGTCCACCAAGGTGGAAAATTGTCTTTGGCTCAGCAACACATAAAATAGCTATACAGGTAGTGTTAAAAACAACAAGAACAGAACAAAAAACAGACAAATTCACATTTCCTAAAAATTACAATTCATGCCGTTGTCATTTAATTTATCAAACACTTGCAGAGCTGAGAATTTTGATAGCATTTGGAATGAATGGTCGCTTAACCCTGGAGAACCCAAGAACCCTTTTCTTCTTTGGAAAATTATGAACTATACATTAAATTACTGCTATAAGTTCACTGAACACCAAAATATCCACTTTTTCAATTTTAACCCTTTATTCCCTAATTTAGGATTAGGGCCAAATTTGACCCATTGGGCTTTAGGCGTATCATTTCAAAGAATCACAATAACAAACACTGTCAATGCAAACTATTTTAAATTTAGGAAAATAATCAGTCAACCACACAGCTACATTTAACAATGTAGGGGCCAGGAGTTCTTGCTGTTCCAACTTCAACCAAGCCAATTCACATTTCAGGGTTTGGTTGCTCAAGGCTTGGTTGAAGTTGGAACAGCAAGAAGGCGGGGTAGGCCACCAACTCCTGGCCCCTCCTCCCCACCACCACCAAGATTTGTTTGAGTTTATCAGAGTGCAGATGTTCGTTTCGACCAAATCGCCCATTGGCCTGTCAAGGAGGAAAATCTGAAACTGAAATGCACTGTGAAAAATGTGCAGTTCCTCTCAGCATTAAGAAAAAAAGAAATTGTTTCAAAGACTACCATGATGTCTAGTGTGAGTTCCTCTCTCTAGCAGAACAGATTTTTGGATAAGCAAAGACCCATTATGTTAGTTTTTTTCAGTCGTGATTTTGGCCATGTGTTCTTGTTTCCATTGGCCAAAGTGTGTTTGTACATTTGAAGATATAGATATTTACTTTATTAGTCTCTGGCCTAGGGCTGTAGTCAAGTCCACCTTTGTCGAGTCCAAGTCAAGTCCAAGTCCAAAAGGTTCGAGTCCAAGTCAAGACCGAGTCCAAAGAGGTTCAAGTCCAAGTCAAGTCCAAGTCCAAAAGGTTCGAGTCCAAGTCAAGTCCGAGTCCAAATGAGACAGTCAAGACAGAGACAGAAAAAACGAATCCTCTTCAAGACCTTCGTACATAACTATTGATAATTTATGTGATGTGAGAGACAGCATATCTTAGATTCTAAAATAATAATTTTGCATTATTATTTTTTGCATTATTATGTTTTTAAATTCTCTACAACTGTGGTTCCCAAACATTTTACAGTCGCGTACACCCTGAGGCATTTAACATTCTTCTGCATACCCCTTCTCTTCCACTCAGACTGCTGCAATCACACCTTTTCCATTAAGGGACAATATTTTCCCCTTTAAACTGATTGTGCATTACAATGCTTTTTTTACATCTATAAATACCTTTATAAAATAAATCAATGTTTTAAATTAAAAATGTCCAAAAGAATAATAAGCAATGATGTTATAATGTGTGATACTTTTAAATTGAACTAAAACTGCCAGTAGGTGGCGGTAAATCACTGTCTTAATGAGTGAGTCATCGAGTCATTCAATTCATTCATTCATTCATTCAGTAACGACACAAGTGGATGTATTTTTGAAAGGGTAATTGAATCATTGACTCTCATGGTTTTTACACAGCCACAGATTTGTTCACAAAACATTGATATGAATCGCAGTTCTGCTGTGGCTTTTGTTTGAACTAGACATGCGCAGATTTCAATTTTCTTGGCTGATTCCGATTTCCGATTTTTGGATAGTGTGATCTTCCGATACCTATTTTTGCAGATTCTGATTTTCTTTCTAAGAACTATAATTGACAGCATATACATCCAGCATATCTACCTTTCTTCAACACAAAGTTTTATTTTCATAAAAAAAGTAAAACTCAGTAATAAAATAAGAACAAATAAATAAAAACCAAACAGCAAATAAATGCAATAGAATAGAGAGCTATGAAACTAAGTTTTTCAGGTTAAGTAGGTTTTTATTTAGATAAGAAATACTACAGAAATTAAAGTAATCAAATGTAAAATAACACTTCCACGTTGGTTACCTTAATTTCTTTATTTTTTATTGTAAATATTAAATACAGACTTATTCTTACCATTAAAGTTAAAAACGTATTCAGTCAAGAGCAGAAAGTGATTTTCTTTGTCTTTTGTTCTCTAAATAACATGTCAGACAGCAACAGGAATATTGGACTGCTGTCCCTTTAAGAGTTGCGTTCTCTTAGCTATTTAACGATCCAAAACTGACTGTGTTTATCTGAATAATTGCCAAGACGAGCATTTTGACATAATTTTGTATGTATTTAATATTTTAAGTGCATTAAGGCACTCATTTTGGTAATTGTGACTCTGTTTGGCTTCTGTCTCTGTTTGAGACTAAGCGTGGCTTATTCGCGTGATCAGTGGTGCGCGCGCTTTCGGTGTGAGCGCGAAAGCTGCAGGAACCGGAGCGAATGAGACGAGTGAGAGAGAGGAGGCGCCCACGCGAGTGTTTGTCACTTCACCGTGAGAGAAGAGAGCGAGAATGCGCAGCTGACGTTACTGCCTAGTAACAAAAAAGAACGGCTCGGAATCGGTAAGAAGTGAGACTGAAAAACTGGACTCGGTCGAGACCAATTAGGACTTGTGGCGAGACCAATGACCAAGTCCGAGACAAGTCCGAGTGCAAATATCACCGAGTCCGAGACGAGTCCGAGACAACAGAAAAACGTTTCGAGTCCGGACTCGAGTCCAAGTCCGGACTCGAGTACTACAGCACTACTCTGGCCCTGTACTACTGAGGTAACTTAGTAAAATATATTATACAAATGAATTTATTTCAAGGCTTTAGCCAAATACAGGACTGTCACCATTCTCCATCTACAAAGTCAATCAAAGAACCAAAGGGTCATTTTTGACCCAACATTTTTTTAACCCATACACCCAGAGGGTCATTTTTGGCCCATCGTTTTTTGAACTAGCTCAGAGTCGCTAATTTATCCAAATGGAATATAAAACATACTTCTTCTGCAAGCTAATACTAAATAGATTAACAAAAAATGCACAATATTATAAACCGCTGGTTTGTCTGAGAAGACGATTTTTTTTTTTGGTAGATTTCCAGCTCAACAAAACAGCATGTGGTCAGCCATCTTGTTACTACCACTCTGGCACTTGTGAGTTCAATATTCATCCAGTAGGTGTCTCTATGCAGGGGCCAGAAGTGGTACTCTGGGCTTTTGAAGTTAAATTTGACATTTTTTTGTTTGTTTGTTCATTTTGCAGTGGCCAAATTTGACCCCGTGGGTTCTCCAACACTTTTATTCACAAGAGGTATTCTTTAGTGCCTACCTGATTTCAAGAGCTCAAATTAGCTAAAAAGAGGGTGAGAACTATCTGCAAGAATACTCATTGCCTTCCTTGCCCTTTCAACATAAAGTTGTCCTAAGGGCTTCTGTCTGTGGTCTGCCAACAATTTTGCTTGCCATTGACACAGTTCTGGTGAGCTTATTCTTAGATCTACAGTTTAAATGATCATACCAGGCAGGGATATGATACGACAGTACACTCTCCACAATAGATTTGTAAACAAGTTCTAAAATATGCTGACTAACTCCAAGGCCACCAAGTTGTCTTAGAAGAAATAGTCGCTGTGAACATCTTTTAAAGATGTACTCAGAGTTATCGACAAAGCTCAGCTGTGAGTCCAGGATTGAGCCGAGATATTTAAAATTCTCCGCAATTTCTACTTGTTGACCCACAAGTGAAACTGGCTGGATTGTCATGTCTCTTTTTGTACACATAATTAATTATTTTGTCTTCATGATATTAATTTCTAATTGGCTAAAATTACACCAAGTTTCAAGGGCCTTATTGTGAGACAAATAGGCAACATTATGCAGAGAGTTAGTTTTATCCAATAGGCCAACTAAGGCCATATCATTGGCATATTTGAATAATCTAAAATGTTCCTCCTGAATGGAAAACACATTAGTAAATAAAGAAAAAAGCACAGGGGAAAGAACACAGCCATAAAGTGAGCACGTCTGACATAATACCTCTGACACAGACCCTCTGTGGACGGCAGGAAAGAAAGTTTCTAATCCATAAAACTAACCCTGTATTAACTTTAAGATCAACAAGCCTTTTTAAGAGAATGTGTGTCTTCATTGAATTAAAAGCCAATGTGAAATCCACAAATAAATCCTGACATATGCTTTGGGATTCGTAAGATGTTTAAAGTTAGATGGTTAGCAAAGACTCGCTCCATAGTTTTACATAGCATGGAATTTTTTGCAATAGGCCGGAAATCATTTAATATACTCGCACCAGGCTTTTTTGCCACAGGCCTTATTATTGAATATTTCCATAATTTTGGCACTGTACAAGTGTCTAAAAGAAACTGAAACAGCCTTGTAAAATTTAAGAGCACAGTCTTTAAGAAGTAAGGCTTTTAAACCATCTGGGCCAGTGGTTTTGTTTGGCTTCAATTTACTAAGACTTGCAATAACATCAGCCTTATTAATAACTACTGATGTTTCTACAGGGAGATTATTGCATATCACATCACATTCTGTCCTACCATCCACGGTTTCAAAACTGCCATAAAAGTTATTCAAATCATTAATATACAGTGTATACGGAAAGTATTCAGACCCTCTTAAATTTTTCACTCTTTGCTATATTGCAGCCATTTGTTAAAATCATTTAAGTTAATTTTTTTCCTCATTAATGTACACACCCCATATTGACAGAAAAACACAGAATTGTTGACATTTTTGCAGATTTATTAAAAAAGAAAAAGTGAAATATCACATGGTCCTAAGTATTCAGACCCTTTGCTCAGTATTTAGTAGAAGCACCCTTTTGATCTAATACAGCCATGAGTCTTTTTGGGAAAGAATTCCCAAACGTCTTCCATTTAAGGATTATGAAGGCCACTGTGCTTTTAGGAACCTAAAGTGCAGCAGAAATTTTTTTGTAACCTTGGCCAGATCTGTGTCTTGCCACAATTCTGTCTCTGAGCTCTTCAGGCAGTTCCTTTGACCTGATGATTCTCATTTGCTCTGACATGCACTGTGAGCTGTAAGGTCTTATATAGACAGGTGTGTGGCTTTCCTAATAAAGTCCAATCAGTATAATCAAACACAGCTGGACTCAAATGAATGTGTAGAACCATCTCAAGGATGATCAGAAGAAATGGACAGCACCTGAGTCAAATAAATGAGTGTCACAGCAAAGGGTCTGAATACTTAGGACCATGTGATATTTCAGTTTTTCTTTTTTAATAAATCTGCAAAAATGTCAACAATTATGTGTTTTTCTGTCAATATGGGGTGCTGTGTGTACATTAATAAGGATAAAAAAAATGAACTTAAATGATTTTTAATAATGATTGCTTTAAGAATTTTCTCCTTTTCTCACACAGTAAATCTGTATTACTGGAACAGAAGGCAAACCTCCTTTCATTAAGACAGCTTTTTAGCTGTTTTGATACCCAGGGCTTGTTATTTGGGAAAATGTTTTTTTTTTTTTTTTTTAAGTTTTAGTTTCAGACACAGTATCTTCAGAAAAACAAATATATGACGTAATAGTGTCTATGAGTTCATCAGCATCCTGACATGATTGAAAGAAAATGTCCCAATTAGTTTCCTCAAAGCAGTCCCTTAGTTGCTTTTTACATCTATCTATTGCAGGTTTCAAACAGAGATGGTGACAAAGAGGAAAACTTACAGACTGCCGCTTTAAATAAGCATGTACCAATTGTTTAGCTCAAGATTCAACATTTAGATTTACATGTAGCTATTAAATGTATTAAAATTTTGATTATATTTAACAGATCTATTTCAATGATTTTATTTATAAATAGCACATTTAATATATTTTTAATACATTTCAATGTTTAAATGTATAAAACATGCAAAATTTGCATGCAAAATAACATGCTAGTTTAGACAAATCTACTAAAATTGTGTTGTTTTTGTTGCTAAATTTGGAAAAAGATAGGAATTGTTTTGTAAAACAACAAATTCAGTGCCCCATACTTGGAGAAGAGTGTGCAGCACAGCATCGGGTTTGAGTGAGGCTTATGGGAATAAACCACATAAAGATGTTTTCATTTCTCATTCTGGATTAGAGTGAGAGAGAGTTCGAGATGTCTGTTTGATGGAGTGGTCTCAACCCTACGTTTCGATGCTAACAGCATTAGCTTTATCTTACCCTGGTAAAGAATCTGCAGTGATGACTATTCCACTCCGTCAGTCGGCTCCTCATTAGCTGCCATGGCAACCTGCCAGTTTAAACCAGCACAGAGGATGTTAAAACATGAAGCCCGGTGGGACGGCACGCCTCCGCTTAGATAAATGGCCATGATCAATCTCTCCTCTGGCCCGGTGATGTTAGGAGGGCTGTATCTCTCTAAAGTGCTGCTGAGCAGCATTGATCTGGCCTCAGCTGAAACCGAACAGGATGAACTACTGGGGAAACAGAGACTTTTTACAACCATACACATCATAAAAGTACCATAAACCATTTACATGGTAAATGTGCAGCAAAATTTCAGAAAGATTTCACGGGCAAAAAAAGGTCCATTGTCAATATTGATGTATGAATCACAGCTACATAGAAGTCACTTCCAGACAAGCGGCTTTCTGTTGGTGAGAATGACAAATTCACATAGGGAACCATTTTGCTCAAAAGTAAAACTTCATATCAGGTTCTGAAAGAGTCGCATCTCATAGTTTCAGATCCTGTGCTCAGGTGTCTAAACTGCGAGAAAGTAAGAATTACAAGATGTAAACCATATACTCAATATATACTTGAAATAACGTTGGAAAAAAAAAGAATTGCGAAGAATTGTGAGTTTATATCTTGCAATTCTGATTTTCTTGCAGTTAAGACAGCTGACCGATTGTAGAAATGCACCGTTATAAGAAGAATAGTCAGAATTGTGAGACATAAACTGTGAGATTAAATGTCACAAGTAACTTTTTATTTTTTTAATACTTACCTGAAGCAAGCTTCCATATAATTGCGTGGATTTCTATTCAAATTACGAGGTTTTGTCTGCGAAATTTTGCAAAGACAGGGTAATTGTGACCACACCTTAAGGAAATGTGGTTTCATTTTTTGGAATAAAACACAATGCTGAGGGTTTTGAGACGTGTCATTTACGCCTAGGTTTTTGCCTGTAAAAAATATGTTAGAGCTGCAGCTCTCAATGCTAATTATCTTATTCTCCTGTCAAGACTTGTCGACCTCTCCACTTTCACAGGGGTCAAGGTTAATGCCTCTAATGCATTCCAGAGGCTGCATATGACGATTGTGTGTGTGCGTGTGTGTGTGTGTGTGTGAGTCTGTCTGTCATTACATAGCACTCAGACAGCGAGTGCGCATTGATTACAAAAAAGACTGCTGAAAGATCATCCATCATCTGACCCACCTCTGGGCAAACGAGAGCCAGAAACAGAGACTTTAATTTTCATCTTTATTCATGTCATTTTATTTTATCATTTAGTTTAATTATTGAGTGCTACTTCTGAATTTATTTACTATGCTTTATTATTTATTTGCTTATATTGTTATTTTAATTTATTTGTCATTGTCTGCTGCTAAGCTACAAACACTAATGCAATAAAGATGGATTTTATTAGCAAATAAACCATAGTAAACTGGAACTGTAAAACAGAGAGAGAGAGAGAGAGAAAGAGAGAGAGAGAGAGAGCGGGCAGGTCAACATCTGGGTCCATTTGCAAACAGAAGCTTCATTCAAATTTAATCATGACGTGTTTGCCTCAGTCTACCTTCAGCTAAAAGACTAATTACCAAACACACACACACACACACACACACACATGTTTGTTTTTGTGAATTGTGGGGACTTTCCATAGACTTCAATGCATTTTACACTGAACAAACTGTACATTCTATCCCCCTACCCTGCCCCTACCCCTAAACCTAACCCTCACAGGAAACTGTGCAAACTTTTACTTTTTCACAAAAACTCATTCTATATGATTTATAAACCCATTTACATTGTGGGGACCGCTGGCTGGTCCCCACGATGTAGGTGAACTCAGGTTTATATTACATCATGGGGACATTTGGTCCCCACAATGTAATATAAACAAAAGCACACACACACAGACACACACACACACACACACACACACACACACACACACACACACACACAGTATATGCTATCTCCTAATCCCACCCCTAACCCTACCCCTAAATCTACCCATCACAGAAAACTTTCTGCATTTTCCAAAAAACAAAAAACAAACAAAAAAAATTTTTATAAGCTGCTTTCCTCATGGGGAGAAAAAAAAAAAAAAAAAAAAAAGATTTCAGGTATTGCCATTTTTGTTGGGACATTTTGACATACCTGAAACATGCATGCACGCACACACACACACACACACACACACACACACACACACACACACACACACACACACACACACACCTAAACACACACACTCTAAAGCTTAAAGGGTTAGTTCACCCAAAAATGAATATAATGTCATTACTCACCCTCATGCCGTTCCACACCCGTAAGACCTTCAAATTAAGATATGTTTGTTGAAATCCGATGGCTCGGTGAGGCCTGCATAGCCAGCAATGACATTTCCTCTCTCAAGATCCATTAATGTACTAAAAACATATTTAAATCAGTTCATGTGAGTACAGTGGTTCAATATTAATATTATAAATCGACAAGAATATGTTTGGTGCGCCAAAAAAAATAAAATAAGGACTTATATAGTGATGGCCGATTTCAAAACACTACTTAATGAAGCTTCGGTGCGTTATGAATCTTTTGTGAGCTTTATAATATTGAACCGCTGTATTCACATGAACTGGTTTAAATATGTTTTTAGTACATTAATGGATCTTGAGAAGGGAAATGTCATTGCTGGCTATGGAGGCCTCACTGAGCCATTGAATTACAACAAAAATATCTTAATTTGTGTTCCAAAGATGAATGAAGGTCTTACAGGTGTGGAACAGCATGAGGGTGAGTAATTAATGACATTATTTTCATTTTTGGGTGAACTAACCCTTTAATACTTAGGATTCGTTTTTAAAAAAGTGTACAATAATAATAGCGCTGCTTCTTGCCTTAAAAACACATACAATAATAATATTCTCAATTGAAAGTGTTGAGTTTCTGTAGCAGTCTCTGTTCGGTTTCTGTCCTGTCAGCGATCAGCTTTCAGTCATATTAAGTTGTCCTGAGAGATTTCATTGAGACGGGCCTCCAGAGGTCATGACAAGGTCACCACCTTATGACCACAACATTAGTCCTTCACATCCACACAGCAAATCTGACATGACACACTAGAGCCTTTCAGAGCTAAACCAGACGATTTCAGAGAAAGAGAGGTGATATGATTATAAGCCCTTTTTGAAAAGAAATGTGCTTAAATGTGTTGAATGTGCACTTGTAGTTTACTTCAAATCTTAAAAGTATATTTTTTTAAAAAGCTGTACTTGCAGATAATATAATATCAATAAAAGGCCACATAAGTGTACTTAAAGAGAGTACACTTTCATTACTATGTTTCTTAACACACTTTATTACACTTTTTAAAAAGGCACTTTGGTAATAATCTCAAATTTAAAGTGCATTTGGTTGTAATTATGCATTTAAGTACAGAGTAATAATAATTTACATGAAGTTAAGGTTAGGATGTGGGTTTGGTTAGGGTTATTTGCATGAAATTATGCATTATTAACAGTTATTACTACAGTAACTACATGTAACGTAACAATGACTCTAAAATAAATTTTACTGTGCATTTCACTTAATTATGAGTTATGCTTTAAAGAAGTACAGTATGCTTATTTTGATGTGTTGACTAACACAATAAAGCACATGTAAAGTACTTTATTATTGTTTTAACTATATAAGTTTGTTATTTGATATTGATACTCTATAAGTAGTCTATGCACAGTACTTCTTTCTCACTAGGGACAGTAGTGATAATTTTGCCACTCCTCTACAATGGCAGATTAATCTACCAGCAATAAACATTATATACACTATATTGCCAAAAGTATTGGGACACCCCTCCAAATCATTGAATTCAGGTGTTTCAATCACTTCCATGGCCACAGGTGTATAAAATCAAGCACCTAGGCATGCAGACTGCTTCTACAAACATTTGCGAAAGAATGGGTCGCTCTCAGGAGCTCAGTGAATTCAAGCGTGATACCGTGATAGGTTGCCACCTGTGCAATAAGTCTATGAAATATCCTCACTACTAAATATTCCACGGTCAACTGTAAGTGGTATCATAACAAAGTGGAAGCAATTGGGAACAACAGCAACTCATAAAATCACAGAGCAGGGTCAGAGCATGCTGAGGCGTGCAGTGCGCAGAAGTCGCCAACTTTCTGCAGAGTCAATAGCTACAGACCTCCAAACTTTGTGTGGCCTTCAGATTAGCTCAAGAACAGTGCATAGAGAACTTAATGGAATGGGTTTCCATGGCCGAGCAGCAGCAGCATAGCCTTACATCAAGTGCAATGCAAAGCGTCAGATGCAGTGGTGTAAAGCACAACGTCACTGGACTCTAGAGCAGTGGAGATGTGTTCTCTGGAGTGACGAATCACACTTCTCTGTCTGGCAATCCGATGGATAAGTCTGGGTTTGGCGGTTGTCAGGAGAACGGTACTTGTCTGACTGCATTGTGCCAAGTGTAAAGTTTGATGGAGGGAGGATTATGTTGTGGGGTTGTTTTCAGGGGTTGGGCTTGGCCCCTTAGTTCCAGTGAAAGGAACTCTTAATGCTTCAGCATACCAAGACATTTTGGACAATTTCATGCTCCCAAATTTGTAGGAACAGTTTGGGGATGGCCCTTCCTGTTCCAACATGACTGCGCACAAATGCACAAAGAAAGGTCCATAAAGACATGGATGTGTGAGTTTGGTGTGGAGGAACTTGACTGGCATGACCTCAACATGATAGAACACCTTTGGGATGAATTAATCCTAACTGTGAGCCAGGCCTTCTCGCCAACATCACTGCCTGACCTCACAAATGCGCTTCTAGAAGAATGGTCAAAAATTCCCATAAAAACACTCCTAAAGCTTATGGAAAGCCTTCCTAGAAGAGAGGGCCAACTCCATATTAAACCCTATGGATTAAGAATGAGATGTCATTAAAGTTCATGTGCACGTAAAGGCAGGCGTCCCAAAACTTTGGCAATATAGTGTAGTGTATGTATGTGTGTATATATATATATATATATATATATATATATATATATATATATATATATATATATATATATATATATATATATATTCGGCCATAGGCATGAAGATCGATGTCCATAATATTATATCCATTATAAAAATTAGTTTGAATGTCCGCTGAGGAAAGCGATCTTTGTATTTTAGCTAAGAGAATTTTCCGACACACACAGCACTAAAACAACGTCCTTTGCAAAAGTTCCTTTCAATTTAAAAGTCTCTTGCAACTGAAAAGTTCACTTGTAAAGTTTTGCCGCCATCTAACGGCGTATTAATGTAACTTTCACTCAATCTATTTTACGCATTAATGGACCCTTTCTCAATACCAAATACAAATTATTAATATAAAATAATATTTGAACAACAATTTTTAAATTAATAACAGTCATTATAAATGACAGTAGGAAATAAACACAAATGTACAATTCAGTCAGACGTACAAAAGCAGAGCTCTACAGCAGTTCCCCAACCACTGTGCCTGTGACAGGTTGTCAAGTGTGCTGTGGATAATTACCAATTGCCAAAAAATAAACAAAATAAAATAAAATAAATGTTACACAGTTAAGAATATGTCGTCGGTGTCAGGTGGAAACCTTGTATCTCTGTATTGTGGGTTTTCCAAATATTTATAGATCCTCAAACTGTCAGACAAACCTTATAAATCCACCCCACCTCCATTGTGAATGAAGTGCTGCATGCAGTTTGGAGATCTTTGTTTCTTTGCAATGCATGTCTATAAAAGCTAATGTTTTATGTATTCGAGGAGCGGAGAAGAGTCTTCATCTGATATTTCCCTGATATTTGTCTAGTTGTAGCCAATATACTAATGCTATAGAAGATGTAAGTTAAATATAGCCTTAATATTAAATGATCAAATCTAGCACAATTCGATTTGCTCTGGAACAAGTAGTAGATTAGTAAGACCAAAGACTGCCCATCATTAATTATATCTCATGTTTAACCACTATAAGACACAGCGGCAAATCCCAGAAGCACTGGCCAAGATGAAGCTGTTCTCGGTGGGTACACGACCCCTGAACGGCCGCTGGCGGCATGGAGCTCGCATCTCCGAAAACATCTAAACAAATTTTAAAATAGGCACTCTTGGTACAGTTCTTGGTACAAGTGTAGTATTCGCAAAATATATGGTGGATTTGCCAGTCGCTTCAAGCGGAGTGATACAAACGATGAAAAGGTAGGAGTGCTGTTTTCACTAAAATATCCCAGGGCTATCAGCCAATCATATATATATATATATATATATATATATATATATATATATATATAGTATAAATATTTAAATGCCATACCAATATCTTGTTATTGTCTATTATTACACAATATCTGTTATTAGACTATACACCACTGTCTGGTTGAGCCAGACAAAATACTATGCTGTATGAGATGAGGCTTTTCCCAATCCCATTCTTCTTTCTGCTTTCTGTTTTGTGATCACTGAAAATATTGTACTGTAATAACTTAAAAAAATAAAAATAAAACAAAGGAGAAATTGAAATAAAACACTTTGTGATGACATGTATTTTAAACAAGCATGTACAACCAAATACTGTAAATGTCCTTGGAAAAAAAAAGAACTTTTGTTCACCTGTGAGTTTGTATGTGCGCTGTTTGGAAATGTATGTCAGCTGACAAATGATACTAATGTGAATGTAAATGTCTTCATCTAATTACATTTTTGTCCGGTTCAAGTCCGTGGTATATTTAAATAAAATGGAGAGTAAGCTAGTGAAAGAGAGAGAGGCATGGCATTTTGCTTCTCGGCCTGCATATCTTTGCATAATTCATTCTGTTGCTTTCCAAAACCTCATAAACTTCGAAGATCATTTTAGGAGCTCCAGACAACAAAACAAAAGAGACTAATGTGATTTCAGAGAGAGCAATAGAGCATTTTTACCCCTTCAAATCCATCAGCACAATCTTGGAGGTGAAATTCATTAGCTTGCAGTCTTCATTTATCTCTGAGTGAGTCTAGATGACTGTGTATCTGTGATGGATTTCTTATTTCTTGCTTTCTCATTCTCTTCCTCTCTCTCAGGGGTCTGAGCAAAACAAAAAGCCTCATTAACAGTCTGTAGGCCACCTGTGCAGCAGGTGAGCATTGATGACCTGTTAAGCTGTCTCCTGCCGTCTCTTCTCAGGCTGGAACAGCCACGTATGTCCCCAGCAGAACCAAACGCTTCACCCCTGCAGCGCAGTCAAATGGTCTTTTCCTCCCTACAGCCTTACAATCTAATAATGCGCAACTTCCCTCCGCGGTGAAGAGATTTTAACGATTGCTGACGCCCCCGCTCTCTCCGCTGCCCCACATGCTTCCTGTTTTTACTGTAATTCAAGAGCTAAAGGAGCCGTTACAGCGGAAACGTGTAGAACCAATTAAAATCGGATCGTGGGGTGCCCTCCTACTGCCTGGCTATTACTGCCTCTCATAGTTCAAGAAGTTCCCAGCTCATTTTCTGTCAAAACAGAAACACAAACTTCAGGCTTAAGTGAATAATACTGAAATGATGATTTGTCTTTCCTCAGTCTGTAAAGTGATTGTGGTTACATTCGGAATGTTTGTGCAGCATGCAGTATGTAAACTTTGCAAATTTTCCCCATATATGATAAAATGTCAATATGCAACCAGAGCACAATGTGTGTGAAACTGTATCCCACAAGGCAATGTAACTTGGTCTTACAGATACAGTGTGAATCTACCACAAATTTATCTCATTCTCGACCCATTACTTTACTCATTTAGACTGCCTAAAAAGACATTTTTACATAAAAAAGGATTTAAAAGTAGAATTATTTCAATTATTTCAGTACCACCCTTGAACTTTAAAAAAAGAAGTGCACTTAGCATAGAGCACTGATTGTGGGAATAAGTTTATAATGCTTTTTTGACCCACTTATAAGTATATGTCATTTTATAAATACATATACTATAAATACTTAATACTTGAAATATGGTTAAAATGTACTGACAAGCTTTAAATGTACTTAAATGTAATTTCTGTTCAAACTAATTTAAATAGAATGCAGACCATTAACACAATATTTAGTAAGTAAGAAAAGTTTATTTTTATAGCACCCATCACAGACAAGGAGGGGTCACAAAGTGCTTTACAATAAAAATAAACAAACAAAATAAATATACTCTACAAATACCATCAATACAAACAGGTCGTATCGTTAATTAAAAGGTTGTCCAAAAAGATGTGTCTTTAGATGTTTTTTAAAAGACTCCACAGAACCCATAGTTCTCAACTTTAAAGGAAGAGGATTCAAGAGTCTTGGAGCTACTAAACAGAACATGATCACCTCTTGTCTTAAGATGTGTTCTGGGAATAGTTAAAAGGTCTTGGCCTGAAGACCTCAGAGACCAACCAGGGGTGTGTGCATGCAAAAGATCCTGAATATATGAGGGTGCTTGACCATGCAAGGCCCTGTATGTAATAACTAAAATTTTGAAATGCACTCTAAAATTAATAGGAAGCCAATGAAGAGTTTTAAGCACAGGAGTAATATGTGATCTCCTGCTGGACCTAGTCAAAAGCCTGGCAGTGGCATTTTGTACAATTTGTAACTGATCCATAGATTTGTTCAAACATGTGTACAAATTACGACAGTCCAATCGTGAAGAAATAAGAGCATGAACAAGCATCTCCATTTCTTTTTTCGAAGAGCTAATCTTTGCAATGTTCCTGCGATGGAAAAAAACAGGAACAAATTACAGACTTTACGTGACTGTTAAAACATATTGATCTGTTAAAAATGACACCCAAATTTCTTATGTCACCACAATCAGAGGATGATAGATCACCAATGACCTGCCTAATCTTAGGGGCAATGTTGTCTGGGGCAATAATCAACACCTCAGTTTTATCTGTATTAAGTTGCAGACATTTTCCTGCCATCCATTTGTTAATGGAGACTTAACATTCCTGCAAAAGACAGTTTGTCTAGTCTATCAGGACTAAAAGACATATATAATTGTATGTCATCAGCATAAAAATGATAAGATATTATTTTGAAACTGCTAATTATCTTGACAAGAGGAAGCATATACATGTTAAAAAGCATGGGGCTGAGTACAGAACATTGTGGCACACCACAGGACAAATAAACAGAATTTGATGTGAAAGAACCAATGGATACAGAAAAACTCCTGTCAGAAAGATAAGAAGAAAGCCAGTCCAGAGCTGACCCAGAGATGCCCACCAGAGAGTTCAGCCTACCAATCTGAGTGCATTGGTCAACAGTGTCAAATACTGCGCTGAGATCTAGCAAGACCAGCACAGAACATTCACCTGTATCAGCAGGAGAATGGAGAGGAGAGGAGAGGAGAGGAGAGGAGAGGAGAGGAGAGGAGAGGAGAGGAGAGGAGAGGAGAGGAGAGGAGAACACAGGTAAGTAGAGGATAAGGAGTCCAGGTATGTATTGATGAGACAAGGCAATGAAGAGCAACATAAACGTCTTAGGTTCCCCAAGAAGATAACAAGACACTGCGTCTGTTTTGATGACGCTATGGAAAAGCTCCTGTGTGACTGCATCTGAAGCACATGCTCAATAAACTCCATAGTCATTGGTGAAACATCACCCCATGACGTGTGACGACGTACAGCAGAACTATAAAGGATGCCTAGAACACAGCAGAAGCTCAGCTTCTAGTTGAGTGGGCCCTCACAGTCAGAGGGGAAGTAAGTTGGAGGAGGAGAAGGATAAACAGCTATGGCCGCCATGCAATTCTTCAGCATGGAGGGGGATGAAACAGCATAAAAACTATCCTATGAAGATGCCCTGGAGTCACAACAGAGCCAGAGCTGCATCCATGCACTTAGTGACGGTGCAAGGTGACAAGGCTATGCAAGTTCTAATCCCTGTGGCATCAGGACTGAAGCCTTCCTCGAGAGGATGATGGTCCTCAGATCCATCTGCCCCTCGAAGAATTTCAGCTGCAAGTGCCACCTGTCACAGACACTTCTGTACTGTACTCCTCTGTACTGTAACACCACCTCGATCCCCAGTCTCTCTGTTTTTATTTTTTTTTTATGTAGACCTCTAACTCAGTGAAACCAGATGACTATCCCACCATTTAATTACTCAGAATTAATTCCAGCCATAATCCACCAGAATGGTGAAAACATTGAATGAATGACAGGCTGAACTTATCATATTATTATATTATATTATTATAGCCATTTAAACTCCTCAAAGCCAGATGACTATTTCACCATTTAGTTCCACAGAATCAAATACAGCCAAAATCCGATCATTCGCATGAGGGGATTGGTGGTATACAAATGTTTCATGAATCACATGTGAACCCTGTCGTAAGATGATTTCTATGATCATTTCTATGTTAGATTGATAAATGAGGCCAAATTAAACAGCAGTATGCTGCACTGTTATGATCTCATCACGTAGCATGTTTAAAGGGATAGTTCACCCAAAAATTAAAATTTGATGTTTATCTGCTTACCCCCAGTACATCCAAGATGTAGGTGAATTTGTTTCTTCAGTCGAACGCAAATTATGATTTTTAACTGCAACCGCTGTCGTCTGTCAGTCAAATAATAGCAGTGGATGGGAACTTCTACTATAACAGTAAATAAACTTGCTTAGACAAATCCAAATGAAACCCTGCGGCTCGTGACGACACATTAATGTCCTAAGACACGAAACGATCGGTTTGTGTGAGAAACCGAACATTATTTATATAATTTTTACCTCTAATACACCACTGTGTCCAACTCCGTTCAGCTTCCGGTTAGTGAGGTCAAAAAACGCGTTCTGATGACGGAAGTGATGTCTCGGCCATATACTTCAATGAGCGCGAGACATCACTTCCGTTGTCAGAGCGCAATCAGACCTCACTAACCGGAAGCTGAACGGAGTTGGACATAGTGGTGTATTAAAGGTAAAAAAATATATAAATACTGTTCGGTTTCTCGCACAAACCGTTCGTTTCATGTCTTAGGACATCAATGTGCCGTCACGAGCCGCAGGGTTTAATTTGGACTTGTCTGTGGAAGTTTTTTCCGACTCTTATTGTTCAAGTTCCCAATCACTGATATTATTTGACTGACAGATGGCAGCGGTTGCAGTTAAATATCATAATTTGCGTTCGACTGAAGAAAAAAAGTCACCTACATCTTGGATGCCCTGGGGGTAAGCAGATAAACATCAAATTTTCATTTTTGGGTGAACTATCCCTTTAATTCCAATTAGTATCCAGACAAATTAGTCTATAACTAGACTATAACTGATATTACTTCTGGTTCATCCATCGCACTGGAAATAGAAGGTCAAGTCGATCACATTGCAATGTAGGATAGAGTATTAAATGCAATCGGTTCATTTTAGCAAGTGTTGCAGATCACTTGGATATTCTATGTGTAGATAAAATGTGGATAATGTGTACAGTATACATACTCTATGAGAGTATGATATGTCTGATATAAGCTGCATCTTAAGATCTCCAAGTTAAATGTTACCATTGTGTTTCAGTACTGGTGGTGGGTCCATCTTAAAACCGGACCCCTTAAAAACCTGTGAGCCGAACATTCACTCAGGGCTTTGTGCTTTTTAGAATATGAAGTCACCGGTGTGTGCGAGAAAGGGCACGGTGTGCTACTTTAAGTGCATATTCAGTTTGGTCAGTGGGAGTTTAAGCTGGTGAAAAGCAGTAAATTGGGTCTGTAATTTAGCTGAGTGCCTTTCTCTGCGGCCCACCACCATCAGAGCTGATTTATGACACCACATTGCCTGATGTATTCAGTTTACTATGTCTATTCAGCACACAGACGGGCCAATGCAGATCAGTTCAATTAGTTAACTACATTATTTCTTGAAAGGAGAGTATACTGTATGCTGCAATGAGACAGAGAAATGCATTACATAAGATTACACTACAATAGTGTTAATTTCGTCAGACGAGACGAGACGAAATATGTTCGTCAACGACCTTTTTTTTCATGACTAAGAGACGATGACAAGACTGCACCACTGTCCAAAAACGCTGACTAAGACTAAATTAAAATGCATTATTGTTGACGAAAAAAGACGAGACGAAAATGTTTTGTATAAAATAAAAACTAAGATAAAATCTCTCTTCATTTTCGTCTACAATCGGATCTGCTTTTTCATCAGTTGTTACGCCTTTAAAATATTCAGAACGAGTTCGCGGCTTCGCGCTGTTGCTCAAGTTAAGCCTCGTTGAAGCCTTGTTTACACTGCATGCGTGTGCGGCTCGTTACGGCTCCGGCAAGGTGTTGTTCCGTCAACTGTCAACTCAAAGAAATTTCAAGTTTTTCTACTGCGAATCTCTTGTCGTCAGTTTCTAGTGATGTAAAATATGAGCGGGAGTTTACACAGGGTGATTATTTTGACTTTGTTTTGTATTTGAGCTGCGCGTCTTGGAGGTGAGGTGCCTATCTTTAGCGAAGCGGCGCGTCGAGCCGCTTCTCAAACGCACCGCGGCGCGGCTGGTGTAAACACAAGCATCGACTAGAGTGGCCGTGTATCAGCTCCGGTAGCCGCGTCGCAGCCGTAACGAGCCGCACACGCGTGCAGTGTAAACGAGGCTTTACAGGTTTTATACGCCTGTGGCTGCAACACGAGTGACGAGCGACGACGACATACTAGCTTTTGAATTGTGTTGGTTAAAATAAAATACTCTTCAGAACAGGTTAATCATTTGTGAATGTGTCTCCTAAATCAGAAATTGAAAACCAGACACGTTTAACATTTGTATTCAACAAAAATCTTTCAACAAGTGTATTTTGTCAGGTAATTATGACATTTAACCAATGTTTGAGATATGTGAAACACTTTTTTTTTACTGAAATGTTTAATAATCTCAGTAATAATGTGTTATTTAAAAAAAAAAAAGACTACAATTTTTTGACTAAAACTAGACTTAAATTAAAAGAGTTTTAGTCGACTAAAACTTGACTAAGATACCTTGAGTTTTCTTTTGACTAAAACTAGACTAAAATGACGAGACATTTAGTCGACTAAAACTTGACTAACAAAAAAAGATATGTGAATGACTAAATATGACTAAAACTAACAAGGACATTTGGCACAAGACTAAGACTAAATTAAAAATAGGTGACGAAATTAACACTACACTACAATAACATCAGTCATTCATTTTATTGACCTGTAGATGACCTGTAAAGGGTTCGTGTCCAAATCCATACAGGATGTGTGCAGCTTATCATAACAAAATAACAAAAAACAAAAACATAAAAAAAAAAAACATGTCAATGATCATAATCAATGTTGTCTACAGTGGAAGTAGTCAATGTGATGAAGCTATAGTTGAATGATCAGGACAGTCTTTGTGAAGTTATTAACTGTGAATTTGATCTGTTACTTCAAAAACTTCAACAATACTTCAACAACTTCTAACTACCACTACCATTCAAATTTTGGGGAAAGATCTTATTTTTATTTTTTTTAAAGGTGCCGTAGAACGTCTTTTCAAAAGATGTAATATAAGTCTAAGGTGTCCCCTGAATGTGTCTGTGAAGTTTCATCTCAAAATACCCCATAGATTATTATTTTTTTATTAATTTTTTTAACTGCCTATTTTTGGGCATCATTAACTATGCACCGATTCAGGCTGCGCGGCCCCTTTAAATCTCTCGCTCCCTGCCCCCCGAGCTCTCGACTATAAGTGCAGTTATACAGTGCATAAACAAAGTTCACACAGCTAATATAACCCTCAAATTGATCTTTACAAGATGTTTGTCATTCATGTTGCATGCATGCATCGATTCCTGTGAGTATAGTATTTATTTGGATGTTTACATTTGATTCTGAATGAGTTTGAGGCTATATGCTCTGTGGCTAACATTACACACTGTTTGAGAGATTTACAAAGAATGAAGTTGTGTTTATGAATTAAACAGACTGCAAGTGTTTAAAAATGAAAATAGCAACAGCTCTTGTCTCCGCGAATACAGTAATACATGATGGTAACTTTAACCACATTTAACAGAACATTAGCAACATGCTAACGAAACATTTAGAAAGACAATTTACAAATATCACTAAATATATCAATTAATCATGGATCATGTCAGTTATTATTGCTCCATCTGCCATTTTTCACTATTGTCCTTGCTTGCTTACCTAGTCTGATGATTCAGCTGTGCACAGATCCAGACGTTAATACTGGCTGCCCTTGTGTAATGCCTTGAACATGGGCTGGCATATGCAAATATTGGGGTCATACATATTAATGATCCCGACTGTTATGTAACAGTCAGTGTTATGTTGAGATCCGCGTGTTTTCCGGAGGTCTTTTAAACAAATGAGATTTATATAAGAAGGAGGAAACAATGGAGTTTGAAACTCAACATATGTCTTTTCCATGTACTGAACTCTTGTTATTCAACTATGCCGAGGTAAATTAAAAACATTTTTTTTTTTTTTTTTTTTTTTACTGGGGTCTGTGTTAGTGAATCTTCTTAGGTTAAGTGCAACTTTGACATTTCCAGAGAAGACTTGGTCTTACAGATGAATGAGAATTGGGTTGACTGGTTAAAGATGTTTCCAAAATGTTCATGTAATTGCATATTATATGTGTATAATCATCTATAACTACATACAATCATCTCTAACTACCCCAAATCATTTTTAACTACACAAAACCATCGTCCAATTGGACAATTTCCCTGTCCATGATAAGTCCATGATGCTGTTTAATGGTGATCTCATGTGAAAGTCGATGAAATAAATTCACCAGCCCTGGTCATGTGAAGATAAATATTCTGTATAATATCTATCTATTATAGCCACATATATTACTGCTTCATGTCTATTAAACACAAAGAAGCCTCTTACTATTTCTCATTTCGGCTAATTGCTGTTTGTGTCACCTGTCTGCCCCACAGATTCAGGTTTCTTGAGTAAATCTGCTTCAGTTCTGATTGACAGACAGAGTTAAAGAGAAATCTGATGGTTTGGTAATCTGATACTCAGTTTTCTCTAAATCCAGACTCACATAATGAGAGCCCCCCAAACTACTGACTTACTTACACAGAGAGAGTCTTTGAGTTTCATCAAGTGCACTTATGTTTTCTTCACCATCTGGTGATTTGTGAAACAAATGCATTATTATGTAAGAAGCACTGTTTGAGGTTCAGGGCTCGTAAAGTTTTAAAACTATACTAATGGGCTTTTCACAATTTTTGCAATTTTTTTTTTTTTTTATACCCTGAGTTTTACCCATAATTCTGGGTCTTGTTTTACACTGTTCATACTTCACCCTGGGTTAGTGATTAATCCTGGCTAGTTGGTTTTCACATTAATATTGCATTGTACTTTTGTAAACTGATTTGGGTTAACATTCTAATTTTCATATTTATAAGTATGCATTGCACCATGAATTGTGCTCTGGCACATTTTAGATAAAACATAATGACTTGTGAAATTGAGCTGTCATAGCTAGAAGCGTCTGTGTCCATGTACTTGCCTCTATGTTTCAGGCTTCGGAATTAAAAATTCTACAAAAACAACAAAAAGACTTCTTAACAATTTCCCTGACAAAATCAAAACACAACATGTAGTTTCTGCAACAATGAAAAGAAAAATTTTCAGGTAATTATGTTTATTTATTTATTTTCTTTTTTAGCCCCTTTACCATCAAAAATCAAGAGAATAAACAAACGAATATGATATGAATTGTGTGTGATTTTCATGCGATTTAGGGTATTTTCATATGAATAAAGAATGTTTACAGCATACATGCTAAGCAGGTGTAGCGATTAGCCCCATATAAAATGCTAAATAAAACATATTTCAACAACATTATATGATCAAAATCCATATTAGATTGCAATCGGAAGTTATTACAAACACTCAGTTGTGGTTTAAAGTGAGTTTTGAGTAAAACTGTAATAGTAATCTTTTAAATTGTTATGTAGTTTGATGCTAATTGTAGCGCTAATGCACCTATACCTATTTCCCGATCTATTTTGTTAAAATAATTCAAGGTCCCAAGAATATGGGAATTTTTTCTTTTTTTTTTTTTTTTTTTTTTATAAGAAAGACTTCAGGTAAAAGGTGAAAAGTGGTATGGATGGGCAAGCAATGTAACGGCAGAATAAAGGCTAATAAATGGCTGAATAAAAACAAAAGAATAATGATAAAATAATAATGAAGATTACGTCTCACACCAGCAGAGGTGCTAACATTCGTCGAGAGAGAACAATAGAATCATGAATAGGGCAGTTCTCTGCGCCAGACAGAGTGCACGGGAGTTATAGACGCCAATGACCACACTTGTGGCTTCATTTTACTTGTGGTTATAAGTTGTTATACCACACCCATATAATATTTTTTAAATTTGTTAACACTTAATTTATTTTATTTTTTTTTATGTTTGTCTGAGTAGCAGTCTGAGTAATTCTGAGTCTTAACTTGTAGCTCCCAAGCGTCAGCTTTATAAACATATGTTGATTAGGCCTATGTGTCTATCCAGAATGACTTATCATTCTTTTAATTTTGGGTATGTCATCTATGTCCCACTTGCCAAAAAGGGGGGTGCATGGTAAGGGGTTAATAAAACATAATTAGGTGTCCTATCTGAGACAACCTGAAACAAAACAAAACAAAAAAAAAAACAGTGGCAAGCTTCTCAGAGTTTTAGAGAAATTGGTGTGTGTGAGAGTGTTGAAGTTCGCAAAATGCTAGAAATTAGCAAAACAGCTGCAATCGCTTACAGCACCTTTAACCTGTGGTTAAAATGATGTTAACCCAGGGTTAAGTGTAGTGTGAAAAGCCCTTAAAACAACAAGCCTTCCACGGTGCTGATGGGTTTTCAGATTGTGGTCAATACTGGAGCAAATACAAAATCAGACAACCAGAACAACCAGAGAACTAAGAGAACAGATGGCAATTCTACAAAAACATAAAATGTAGACTCTCCAGTTACACCCCAGCCAAGTCAATGTGCTAACAGATGCAGTACACACTTTCACACACAGACACAACAATTCTCCCAGCATTCCTTGCTGTGTTTGAATATGTGAATGTTGACAGCTCATACCTGCACAGCACTTGCTGTCAGTCACACACACGACACACGATTGTCTGTCTGCATCAGACAGGAAGAAAGTCTTTGCCTATTACAAACCTGCCTCTCTCCTTTATGTTACTGTCTACAGCAGCAGATAAGAGTGGAGCTTTCTGTCATGAAAATTCACCCTATTTTCTTTAATAATACATGTTCCTGGTTTTATTGAACATGATTTATCAGTGCATATTATTCCATTTTGTTTTTGTAATCTTTCATCAAAATGCAATAACTTTCTTCTCCTCTGGAACAATACATTCCCTTTCAGACAACTTATTTTTTATTTTATTTTTTTTTTTTTCATGTTTTTGAAAGAAGTCTCTTTTATGCTCAGCAAGGCTGCATTTATTTGATGAAAAACACAGTAACATTTCAAATAAAAAAGAATTAAAATTTAAAATAACTGTTTTCTGTTTTAATATTGTCACAGTTATCTAGACACATTCACCTTTAGTTTAGTTTTCATGATACATTATTTCAGGATTCTTTGATGAATAGAAACTTCAATATTTATTTAAAATCTCTCTCTCTCTCTCTCTCTCTCTCTCTCTCTCTTATTAAGAGATACCACACGAGTGCTTTTTTTGTCTCAAATAGCACGAGTGCAAATGTGATATTGATTCTATAAAATAGTTCAATAAAAAACAAGTGTGTTTTATTGTGTGTTTTAGACACAATGTTATCTTCTATTGTTCAGTTTTCCAATGAAAATATTACCTATTATAAAACGGATAGTTCCAGCCCTTGATTCTGCTTGGTTGAGCCGCGTTCAAAGCTGTTGTAAAATTCCTGAAAACAATACGCTTTCCGCACTACATATCGATGTGCCACTGAGTATATATGTATATAATATTATATATATATATATATATATATATATATATATATATATATATATATATATATATATATTTGTAAAGGGCTATTCAGACATCAAGTGGCTACAGTATGGTATTACAGATTATATTATATATTAATTATATTAATAATATTACAGATTATTTTTTAGTCCTTTGATAAATTGAGTGTTTTCATAGCTGGAAGGCAGAGTCTGCACTGTACAACCACGCTGTTCGCATTTTCTTCTTTGAAAACAAAATAGCAACGAAATTTCCATGAATTGAAGGTATTTTATTTATTTTTTTTTCAAAATGTAACTGTTTTCTGATTACTACGTTTTTTTGATGTAACTGTAACGAATTACAGTTACTGGATTTTTGTATCCTGATTACGTAACGCTGTTACATGTATTCCGTTACTCCCCAGCCCTGCATTTAATGGGTTTTTACGTGCCCTGCTGACACTGACAGCGCTAGTCAAAGCATTTGTCATTTGTCATATATATATATATATATATATATATATATATATATATATATATATATATATATATATATATACATATATATATCCCCCCCAAATTCCCCCATTCATGGTTTCTACAAAATAAAACCGTGAATCGTTGGTAACGCGGGTATGATGTCATTGATAGGTGACGAGCAAGGTCCATGTCCTGGTTAAAATTGCATATTCTCTGGATTTAAACATTCTTGGAAACATTTGAAATAATGTGAGTACACAAGTATATAAATATAAATATATAATATTGTTTTAGTGTTTTTTGTATATTTTAATCGAAAAATCTTAAATATTGTGTCTTTAATTGCCACTTCATGTAATTAATTAGATTCAAAATTGTAATCACTTGACAGCCCTAATACATATGACAGCCCTAATATTTCATTTATTGTATTGCCTACTTCCTTTCTGATACTGTATTAAACACCCACTTTTCACAATCCAATCAATTCCCAATGGAAAAAATGTAGTTCTGCCCTATTTTTCTTTGTCTCATTAAATATTAAGTTTTGCTCTGAATTACGTCATATCACGGACTAAAAAATGGATTTAGAATGCTTCAAGTTCCCTTTAAAAGCACTCTCTTTGTGAATATGTGATATTGTCAGAGGACAGAGCCCAGTTTGACTGGTCTCTAACCCCAATTAGTCCCGCAAGTGCTAACCGGTCTCTAACGGACTCTTGCTCCTGTCAGCAAATCACTATGGGAAATGAAAAATGTATCCCATTCTCAGCTCTTGCCTTTCCTGCATCATTCATCCTTAAGTACCACACCCTCCTGCTTTTACTTCCATTAGCACCCCATCTATCCTTTCCTCTAGAAATGTCAGTGTTTTTCTCCTGCATGCATTCAGACCTCAACGTGACCTCATCCTTGTGTGTGCGTTTCTTGCAGCAGCTCTACGCATGGATCCAGGACGAACAAAGTCTCACAGGGGGTCTGCCGTACCGCCACACAGGTGGAGAACCTCAACGGCGTGTGACAGTGAAAAGCGCTCCCAGGAGGAACGCTCTCTGACAGGCCAGCAGGCTCAGCCTGTCTTCACGTCTCACATATGCATATGAGAGGAAATGGAGCAGGAAGGGGAAATGTGTCACTCACATATGGCTTTGAATGTTGTTTTTATTGTTACTCTAAAAGACACAGGGGTGCAGTACTCCCTGTGGGTGCTAGGGGGCGGAAGAGAGAGTTTTGAGTCAAGGAATACAGGTGCTGGTCAAATAATTAGAATATCATCAAAAAGTTGATTTATTTCAGTAATTCCGTTCAAAAAGTGAAACTTGTATTTGTAATTGTACTTATATTCATTCATTAAACACAGACTGATATATTTCAAATGTTTATTTCTTTTTAAGCATATTACTTAAGACCAATACAAAGAAAGGATTTTTAGAAATCTTGGTCAACTGAAAAGTATGAACATGAAAAGTATGAGCATGTACAGCACTCAATACTTAGTTGGGGCTCCTTTTGCCTGAATTACTGCAGCAATGTGGCATGGCATGGAGTCGATCAGTCTGTGGCACTGCTCAGGTGTTATCTCTCATAAGGTTGCTCTGATAGTGGCCTTCAGCTCTTCTGCATTGTTGGGTCTGGCATCTTCCTCTTCACAATACCCCATAGATTTTCTATAGGGTTAAGGTCAGGCGAGCTTGCTGGCCAATTAAGAACAGGGATACCATGGTCCTTAAACCAGGTACTGGTAGCTTTGGCACTGTGTGCAGGTGCAAGTCCTTTTGGAAAATGAAATCTGCATCTCCATAAAGTTGGTCATCAGCAGGAAGCATGAAGTGCTCTAAAACTTCCTGGTATACGGCTGTGTTGACCTTGGACCTCAGAAAACACAGTGGAGCATCACCAGCAGATGACATGGCACCCCAAACCATTACTGACTGTGGAAACTTTACACTGGACCTCAAGCAACGTGGATTGTGTGCCTCTCCTCTCTTCCTCCAGACTCTGGGACCCTGATTTCCAAAGGAAATGCAAAATTTACTTTCATCAGAGAACATAACTTTGGACCACTCAGCAGCAGTCCAGTCCTTTTTGTCTTTAGACGCTTCTGACGCTGTCTGTTGTCCAAGAGTGGCTTGACACAAGGAATGCGACAGCTGAAACCCATGTCTTGTATACGTCTGTGCGTAATGGTTCTTGAAGCACTGACTCCAGCTGCAGTCCACTCTTTGTGAATCTCCCCCATATTCTTGAATGGGTTTTGTTTCACAATCCTCTCCAGTGTACGGTTATCCCTATTGCTTGTGTACTTTTTTCTACCACATCTACCACATCCTTCCCTTTGCCTCTCTATTAATGTGCTTGGACACAGAGCTCTGTGAACAGCCAGCCTCTTTTGCAATGACCTTTTGTGTCTTGCCCTCCTTGTGCAAGGTGTCAACTGTCAAGTCAGCAGTCTTCCCCATGATTGTGTAGCCTACAGAACTAGACTGAGAGTCCATTTAAAGGCCTTTGCAGGGGTTTTGAGTTAATTAGCTGCATTAGAGTGTGGCACCAGGTGTCTTCAATATTGAACCTTTTCACAATATTTTAATTTTCTGAGATACTGAATTTGGGATTTTAGTGAAATAAATCAACTTTTTGATGATATTCTAATTATATGACCAGCACCGGTAGATGAGTTTTAGTAATCAGAACTCAGTTTGATCTAAATGTGGATTACTTATCAAGTAGTCTGTGATTTATACAGTTACTACATAAATGCTTGGCATTTTTTGACAGACAGATATGTATAATATGTATGTATGTTAACCAGCACTGATGGTTACTTAAATTACAGTATTATTATGGTTCACGGTGCTTTTTTTTTTTTTTTTTTTGATGTCATTCTCGGAAGCTTAGCAGTGGCCACTACATGCTTTTGTGTTTTAATAAAAGATGACAGAATTTCATTTTTGTTACATCTAGAGATGCACCGATAGGATTTTTTGGGGCCGATACTGATACCTATTTTAACAAACAATTATTGTACGATTCCGATACCGATATTTGTCACTTGCTCTCTTATTTTTGTATTTGTGTTGTGTATTTGATAGTGTTTTGATCATATTTTAAATCAGCAACGTAAAAAAGCTAGTTTATTGCTGCATCATCGAATAATTTCTAATGAACATGGATTGGATCCATTTAACATTCAGCAGGCCAACATAAATACATAAAATACAACAGAACAAATATAGCCTATGAAGTCTTTTTTTTTAGAAATAGAAATAAAATAAACAAATGTAAAATAATACTGCATATTCTTCACCGTATAAATTAAATAAATATATATTATTATTAGCTAAATTCTACCATACAATAGTAATATATATCACATTTACTGTCACATTTACTTTAAGTTAACTGTACTTTTATTTTGATGGGTTGCTGTGAATACTTTTGAGTTTCTGATATTATGATAGATTTTCTCAAATAAAACCGTAAAATTCTCACAAAGTGACTCTGGAGATGAAGTTCATACATTCTTGTCCTCATATAGTGAGGGGCGGCAGAGGCTGAAAAATACTGCAAGCTTCACGCATGCTTCAGTGTGTGTGTGGGGTAGGCTAAATAAAACCATGCATCTGCACCATTCATTCACACAGAGACAAGCAGAACATGCCTTCACGCAGTTAATTAATAAACCACCAGTTTGTTATATTGGCCTTTTTCATGCTATAGCTGATATGCCAATGATTGTAAATTGGTCAAAATGCGGCCGATAAATATCGGCGGCTTATACATCAGTGCAGTTTCAACTATTCAAGGGCATCTGTTAAAGCTGAAGCCGAAATCCAGATCTCTCTCCTGGTTTGGCAGTGTTCAAGTAATTCAGGTCTGTTTGGCAATCCTGCTGATAAAACGATTATGTTCTCTCTGTATCAGTCTAATGCGGCCAAGCGCTTCAATTGGGCTCACTGTGCTGATATGAATGTCTTATGGTTCTGAATGAATCATCAGCTGATGATTCGTCCAGCTATGCAGACACTGATGCTGCAGGATTCTCCATACACACACACATACACATTTTTGCACTTGTACATACAGTATATGTATATACACCTTTGCAAATGTATGCACATAAACACACACACACACACACACACACACACACACACACATTGAACTGTAATGAAATTCTCATTAACTGATAAAAGAAATACAAACACACTCAGAGCTGATGAAAAACAAACAGAGAGCTAAAGACTGCACAGTCCTGGCAGGCCTAACTATCTGTGAGCTTACCCCCATTGACAGCAACGGTTATCAATATATACAACACAAAGAAAGAAATAATGTGTTTTCTTGAAGACCCAAATGTTTTAGTCCATGTCTGTTAGCTATGATGCTAATCTATATGCTAATGCCCTAAACCTAAACAAAATCCAGTTTAGGCAGATAATTACGTTTAGCAGATATGTACATTGAAAATGTACAGTGTTTCTCTTCTATGAAAATGGTCCAAAATATTGATGACTTGTCTGTACTGCACAGATTTTTGTCCAATCAAATGCTTTCTCAAATAAGATAAACCATCTGGAGTTGACAAAATCATGAAAAGAAATCATCTGCTGCGTCTGAATATGCCTTCTTCCCTACTATGTAGATTGCAAAACAGAGTATGCCAACAGTATATACCATATGTCTGAATACGTAGTACACTGTAAGCAAAATAATGTCCTGGCGGAAAATTAATTTACCTTTAAATTATGCACAATAAAAACACATTATTCAAAATAAATGTAAAATACCTGTGAAAATATGTGGAATATTCCTTCATATTAACACGGTACATTGCGCCATAGGCTATTTAAACAGACTTTTCTTAAAAGTGTATTAAAAAAAAAAAAAAAAAATACTTAAATATAATATTTCTGCAATTAAGCAGGTAAGGGACGCTAATGACGCTGTATGTCACATGCAGCCAAAGCAAACATATAAGTTCTTCCACGAATGTAGTAGCTACTCAAGATATTACCTATGCAATTTCAGACGCAGCAATGATTCATTGCTTTCATATAACTACAGTCTATAACAGCTATTAAAAAAGGGATGACATGGAAGAAAACTGCATTGATTTAGTGAATTCATGCGTTCTTTATGTGTTTGTCCTGCTATAATGTGAGGATGAGTAGTAGTGCTATGTAAAACAGCAGTGAGTGCGAGCTCTCTTTCCTGTCTGTGATCTGATTGTTTTGACGTATCTGAAATGGACTGAGAAATGTGCTGATGGGAGGAGAAGAGAGAAAAGTGATTGAGAGGTAAGGAAATTTCTCATGAATTTCTCACTTCCTGCTTGGAAACTCGTGCAGAAATCAGCAACGGCATTGATGCATTAAAGGTGCTATTGGAACACCGGCATTCGCTGTGTCGTGTTAGTGGATTCATTATGTCGGACTCACCGCAGGTAACTCATAATCTGCAGTTGTTACTCCTGTCTCCTGACAAAAACATTGCATGTGGCGCCTGTGGAGTGTGGAAAGTTACTGGAGCGCACAACCGTGCACGTCTCACAAGGAACGTCATGGCAGTGATTGACAAGCCAGAGGGCCAATCGAATTGGCTGATGTTTTTAAGGCCCTACCTCGTGCACAGATGATGTATATTAATATTATTCCTTTCAGTGCACCTAATAAATAGTCTTTTATCAGTTAGTAAAGACAGTTTCAAGTAATATTGCAAAAATGTATAAAACAAAACATCCTCTGTAGCACCTTTAAATAGCATTGTGTGTCTTCTGCAATTCAGTACAATGGAAATTTTAAATGGAATGTAACATCACTGTAACGAGGTTAGTAGTTGTGGGAAGAAGGAGGCGGGAACCGGCGAACATTCAAAAAACTTTAATCTCAAAATAAACTAACAACAAAACGGAAGTAATGCCGGCAGACCCTCGCG